>NW_025776465.1:0-145416 GCF_021130785.1 Homalodisca vitripennis
GTGAAGTTCTGGCATTTGAGTAGGCATGTGCCTGAAAACAAACAAATTCATCAGGCTAAAGGTTTTAAAGTAAGTAAAATTGGTTAGAGCTATTTAAGCAGCGACCACACATCTACAAACAATGACCGATGACTGGAAAAACAACAATCGACAACTTTATGAAATCCAGACTCATGCTAATCCGAAGTCACAATAGTTTAAACTCCCATTAATCCGGAGGTTTAACAGCCAAAATTGTAGGTTATTATTCTCCTTACCTTTTTCTCTTATCCTTTGTCTTTTTTCCATTCTTCAGGATTTGATTCCTTTTCCTTGCTTTTATCAGGTGGAGTTGGTAAAATGTGTTTCCGATAAACTCATTACAACTTCACAATTAACTTATTTAGATTTTAAAAATATTAAGTAAATACAGAACAAATCACAAGCAGCAATACAGAGGCAAGAGAAAATATACAAACATAAACAAAGTCATGTAACTGAATCCACCCTTTGGGTAAGTAAGAGGATAAAGATAGATGGAGTTTTGGAACGATAGATGATTAAGGGTCACATGACATTAGTAACGCCATCCCATTGGCTGATGGATTATGCTAGTTTTGGAATGGCATTACTGAAATTAAGTGAGTTTTGGAAGTGACACCCATTTTTTAGCATTAAATATCCATATGATACAGTTAGTTTTGGAAAGCTATGACCTGACTGCTTGATTCCCCTCTTTCTGCTAAATGCAGTGATACCAATAACTCAATTTAGAAAAAATGGATTTTGTGAGTTGTTGAATCGCCTCATATTAACAATCCGTATTACACTGTAATTCTGCGTGATGACTACCTAAACTTACAAACAGGGGTATGAATCTAAACACAAAACGAACGCAATTTGGAAAAATATACATACCTCCACTTTGGACATCGCTTTTTAGAAGAAAAAACCATTTATCATACATCATTTAGAAGTTGAGGATTCTCCTACCATAAATAGTGACAAAATTTAAGGGAGCTGCTTTGGAAAGTAGCCTTCACACCTTCCTAGTGAACCACTAAATATACACCATCAAAGAATTCACAGAAAATAAAAATCCTAGAGGAGTTATTATGACGCCTGATATTCTATTATACACAGTAATACACAGTATTTATCCATGATGACTAACTAAATTTACAAACAGGGGAATGAGTCAATAGACAGAAACGAAGGCCATGTAGAAAATTACTCTGAACATATTCTAGGTGCTGCACTCAGGATGCGCCAACGTATAACAGTGGGGCTATATCGTCTCGCCATATTTTACTTAAATTAAGTGAATTTCAAGTTAAGTGGTTGTTAAAATTGTTTCAAACCCAGCAATTTACATTTATTAACTGTGACTTATTATAAATTCAATTTTTACGGCGTTGGACATTCAAGTGAGTAGGGCACATGAACTACATTATAACCTCACTCTGACTAACCAACAAGCATAATCTGGAGTTAGTCACATGTGCCTATTCACTCGTCCTAATTACGTGCGAGTCACATACCAGTACCTGCAAGCATCACTCATATCAGCCGTAAGGAAAAAGGCAGTAACTGACAAAACTGAAAGTTGTGGCAATCACCGCTTTTTCTTCAAATTTTGATAATTTACTTTTATCAAATAATAAATTAATATTTTTTTTTGTCGGCACTTTTCCCTTCTTGTTACAACTTACTTTCTGTTTTAAAGTGATAAAATACTCACTCTTTCATATTATAATTTACAGTTACTGCTGCTAGACTTTCGTTTTACTAGGCCAAAAAGCTGTAAATGCACTTACGTTTTTTTCCTTAGTACCTTGTTTGGGTTAAATGTTAAGAATTCTAAGGAAAAAAGCAGTAACGTCCAGATACTGCTTTTTGTCTTAGTACAGATAATGGGTCAACAACTTGCAAAAATAGGAAGTTTAAAATATACACACAATTAAACACTGTTATTATTTTAATGAAATGAAAGAATAGTTAAACAGGTAATAGTTAAAAAAATTTTATGAGGTATTAAAATGACAAAATGAATTATGCATTAAAATTACTCATTGTAATAATAAAAAAATGAATATTAGTGAAAAGAAAGAACAATTACAAAGGTAACAGTTAAATAAAATTATTGCGAGAGGTAATTCAACTTATAAAATTAATGATTCAGCTAAACTACAAACTGTAATAATTAAATAAAGTATTTTAATGTAAATACAGAACAATGGAAAAGACAACAATAAATGACATTAACTTTACTGTGAGAGGTAAATTCAACTTATACAATAAATTATACAACTAAATTACACATTGTAATGTTAAAACAATGTATATTAATAAAAATAAAGAACAAAAAAAGTTTGAGTTAAATGAGATTATTGTAAAGTAGAAAACTCACGTGAAAAAATAGCTTACGGTTTAAATTGCACAAACTATCACACTTTTTCATTTTTTGTTTGAGCTAAATCACACAATCAATCTTCTGAAAGTGAGTTTCTCAGTCTCAGTTTAATCATCACTAATGTCTGTCAAAAGATCAGGTACTTCAGCTACTTTTAAATTGTTCCAAAAGTGTCGGCGAGTTTCAGGCATTAGTGGAACTAGTTTTTTTATGATGTCTTCTTTCTTCGATTTATTTATACCTCTTGTTGATGATGTTGAAGAAGGCTTTTTTAAGCTTCCCTGTTTGAGGTACTGTACCTTCAAATATTTTAGTTCAATAAACTCCTTATCACTGGAAGAATTTTTGTATAATAAATTCAATGAGCCTCGTTTGAAGACAACTTGAGCCATGTCACTTAAATATGGCCTTGGTTCGGTTTTGCCAATGACATGAAGTGAACTGAAGTTGAAAGGGACAAAAAAGTCGGAGGGCTCAGTCAGCTTACAAACAGTGACATTTCTTAAATTTGAGTTTTGTACTGCCTCTGCGAAATCATCAAAGTCGTAGACTTTCCCCTTTTGGCGCAGCTGTTTGGTGACTTGATGGTGAAAATTATCTGCACTCATAAACGTATGCCCAGTTTCTAGATAATACAATTCAATGGTTTTAGCTTTAATTTCTATGGAGTTTACAACCCAAGATAGGTATGAAAACATTGCCCAATTCTTATTTTGGGCTGCAAAATTGTCCATCCACAGTAAAATGTTCGTTGCGTCTCTATTTTGAAGGAAGAAGTTGTGCATAGTACTTGTGATGTCTCCCTTCGTGCCAAATCACTGCAATTGGCTTGACATTTTTATTTCGTGTACCAAGAAATTACACAGGTGATGAGTCCTGTGTAGACGCGTGTGTTATCGGCTCCGTGTTTAAATCTAATATTATAAAGGTTTATCTAGACATTCTTTGTTTAAACGTATACTAATCTAATCCTGGGTATTTGCGTTGCATTTTTTGTGAAAATTCCTTTTATTTACTTTAGTGGTTTTTGTGACAAATCGTATAATTATTATATGATTAACTCACCACCGGCAGGTAGAACCCGTCAGAGGTTAGCTGATAAGGCCGAGCGATAGATATCTGCACCGACCCTTGACCGCTCCAGCGATAAGCCGACTCTAGCGACCGTCGAGATGTCTAAAAACATTGATATCAAAGTTATCGAAGAGTGTGTCCACAAGGTGTTGTTAAAGGACGATGTGTTCGGTAAACCTGTTGACAAGCTGGCCGAGCATATTAAAATATCGGTCCAAGCGGCGATTGCGGACACTTTGAGGGCGTACACCGACGAACTCACCCGCCTAAATGGACAAGTGGCATCGCTGACCGAGCAGCTAAATCGCAAGACAGATGACCTCGAACAATATCAGCGTCGGTCCTGCCTTCGGTTGTTTGGGGTACCTGAGACGACCGGAGAGGACACAGATCAGCTGGTCATCGATATCTGCCAGAAGAAGCTCGGTGTTCGCCTTCAGGAGGCTGATATCTGCCGCTCCCACCGGATTGGCGCAAAGTCCAAACCACAGCCTGATGGGACCGTGAAGCACCGACCGATTATCGTGCGCTTCATAAGCTATCGGGATCGTCGGAAGGTCTTCGGCGAGAAGAAGAAGCTACGGGGGTCTGGAATTACAATCAGGGAGGATCTGACAAAAGCCCGTCTGGACGTCTACAGGAGAGCCGTCGCTATTTTCGGACTGGAAGAAGACGTGGACTCTGGATGGGAGAACAATGTACATAGACCAGGAAGGACGGAGATGCAGCGCCACCAGGATAGAAGATCTGCCAGCTGCGCCAACAACCACAGAGACTTCGCACGCACAATAAAGTATAGTTTTATAATACAGCCCTAGGATCTAAATTTTACTGGACATTAACAGGTACGTTCGATGAAGTTGAATAAAAGACTGATTTATTTATATAAAATTATAACTTTTCTCTTTTTTTCTTATCAACAATGTACTTTTTACCAATAGAATATTTTTAGTTATTTATTTACTTACTTTTGCAACAATTAGAAGAATGATATTTTATGATATTTTTTATTTAACTTATTTAGATATTTATGTTACACATCTATCGTTTAAACTGTTATCATTTCAGTTAAGTTGGATTCATTTATATGCAGTTTTATTTTTCTATGACAAGATTTTTTTTCTCTTTTTTAATTTGATATATAAGACAATTAATTGATATTAAATTTTTTGCATTAATCTTAAAAATGGCCAGGTTAATATACACTTTAGTATAAACCTCCATAGGAATTAGAACTTTTTGAATACGTTTGTTGCCTAAGCAATACTTTATAATTACTTTTTCAAATTTAAATTGTATTTACGCTTTACTATTAGATTCCAAGTGTGTTTTGATTGTGTATGTATATGTATAAAATGTACTTTAACAAGTGTAAACCATATACTTTAATGAGTGTTAGTTATATTTTTGAGCAAAAGAGCTGAATTGTTCAATGACAATGATACATTCGTCGTACAAAAAGAATTGATTGTGTTTGAGTATTGTATGTGCGTGTGTGTGTGCGGGTGTGAGAGAGAGTGTGTGTGCGTGCTTTTGTGTGTGTGTGTGTGTGTGTGTGTGTGTGTGTGTGTGTGTGTGTGTGTGTGTGTGTGTGTGTGTGCGTGCGCGCGCGCGCGCGCGCGCTATTCTGTCCTCTGGGGTCTGCTCCTCGCTGGCTCGTCGCTGCGTCGTGGCTGAGGGACCAGTATGACTGACCCTCACAGCGATGGTTGTAACACGGTGACGGCTCCTTCCTCTCCCTCCACAGCCGACATTCTCTCTGCCCGCCTCGATCCCTATCCAAAACATCTCAAAATTGCTCACATAAATTCCCAATCCCTTCTAGGACATATTGATGAGGTCAATTCAATATTCCGGTATAATAATTTTGACTTAATAGGTATTTCAGAGACTTGGCTTAAGCCGGTAGTTTTGTCTCATGAAGTAGCGCTCCCTGGTTTTTCACTCTTACGGAATGACAGGATCAATAAAAAAAGGCGGTGGAGTTGCGCTTTATGTGCGGGTGGGTTTGAAATACAAACCTTTATATTCCTCACCTTCTGAGTATTCAGCTAAGCCTGAATTTATGCTAGTTGAAATTTTACTTCCAGGTTATTAGCACCTCCTGTTAGGGATCTGCTACCGGCCTCCGAGGGTAGGATTCATGTTCGATTTCGAAAATGCTCTCTTGCGCTACATGCCGACCTACACTCGTGTCTTGGTGATGGGGGACCTGAACACAGACCTTCTAATGACTAGACGCAACTATGACTACAATCAACTGACTACTATGTTTGACTCGTGCAATCTGACTATACTGCCATTGAATCCCACACATCACACTGCTACTTCCCATACCCTAATCGACCTTATGGTGGTCAGTGATCCTTCCGAGGTCCTCCTTCATGGGCAGCTTCCAGTCCTGGCATCTCACATCATGACCTCATATACTGTGTTCTAAAAACTAAAACTCCTAGTGTTTAAGTCTTTGTTTATAACCTACAGAGATTTTAAAAATATTGATGAACGTTCTTTTGCTTGTGATGTTGCAAATACGCCTTGGGAGTCCATTACCCACCTTGAAACAGTCGATGAAATGGTTGATAGGTTTAATTCCTTTGTTCTGGGTCTATATGATAAGCCCGCTCCATTAATTACAAGGAGAGTTTCTAAGAAGCGCCCCGTCCCCTGGTTAACACCTGCTATACGCAGTCTTATGGCTCAGCGCGACTCTTTGTACCGCAGAGCTCGTAGAACTAATGACCCAGACATCCTCGCTCAGTATCGTCAGCTCCGCAATAGAGTTAAACAGGACCTTCGTAGCTCTCGGCTGCGATATATTCACAGTTTGTTTCCTGATAAAAGATCCTCATCCACCGAAATGTGGCGGAATGTTAAATCTTTAGGTATGGGCAAGCAGAAAATGGATATTCACTGCAATATACCATTAAACGAACTTAATGATTTTTTTATTACTGCATCACAATCAACTAATCCAAATGTTATTGAATCATTTCTGCAGGAACTAGACAACCAACCTCCACCCATCTTCCCATATGAGAAATTCACTTTTTCAACATATTCTCCAGGTTGACACTCTACGAGCTATAAACAGGATTAAAAGTAATGCCACCGGAACTGATAAAATATCTATTAAATGCTGAAAAAGATCCTTTATGCCGTGCTTCCTGTGGTGACTGTTATATATAACAAATCTTTAACCACTGGAGTTTTTCCTGAACATTGGAAGTCTGCCCTTATCCGTCCAACCAATAAAATTTCTTCTCCCACTAAAGCAAAAGATTTCAGGCCAATCAGCATTCTCCCTGCTCTCTCAAAGGGTTTGGAAAGAATAGTGCACTGTCAAATTTCAATATTCCTAAAAGAAAATAATATTTTGAATAAGTTTCAATCAGGAGTTCGATCAAATCATAGCACTGAAACGGCGCTTCTCAGTGTTACTGATGACATTCGCCAAGCGATGGATAGAAGTCAGTGCACTATTATGGCATTGTTTGATTTCTCCAAGGCATTTGACTGTGTTATATTCGGCTTGTTAAGAAAGCTGCGTGCTTTAGGATTTTCCGAGGTTAGTATTACCTGGATTAAATCTTATCTCTCGAATCGGCGGCAGTGTGTAAGTGTGGCTGACAAAGTATCTGACTACAGGATTCTCACTGGTGGTGTGCCGCAAGGTTCAATACTGGGACCTCTTTTATTTTTACTCTACGTAACTGACATTTGTACAGTACTTACATTCACTAGATATCACATGTACGCTGACGATTTACAAATTTACGCCCACTGTAGGGTCCGTGATATACAAATGACAATACGTAACATAAACTTTGACATTCAAAAACTTGTGGAATGGACAACGAAACACGGACTGAAGCTTAACGAAAACAAAACCCAAACAATTGTCATCTCTCACTCACGACTAAAGAACTATATAGACACAAATAATATGCCTAAAATTACTGTAAACAACGTTTCTCTTCCGTACTGTGACAAAGTGAAAAATTTGGGTCTAACTATGAACACAACTCTTGGATGGTGTGATGCTGTTGTGGGCATCTGTAAGAAGGTGTTTGCTTCAGTTCACTCACTAAAGAGGATGCAGCACTTCTTGCCAGAAGGTGTGAAACTTTTACTGGTAAAAAACACTGATTTTTTCCTCATTTTTCATATTGTAACTCTATAATCAATGATATGACTGCGGATCTGGCTAACAAATTGCAGCGATGCCAAAATTACTGTTTGCGTTTTGTATTTGATCTAAGACGTGACAATCATATAACGCATATCTATATTCAAAATTCCATTCTAAAATTGGCCGATACAAGATTATTAAAAATTCTTATTTTGGTGTATTCTAGCCTTAACTCTGGAGAGCCTATATATCTGGCTGACAAATTCAAATTTATCTCTGAAACAAGCGCAAGAGAGACAAGAATGGCCTCATCAATGCTTCTTATTCTCCGCCATCGAACATCAACTTACAACAAATCATTTCTCGTTACTGCTTGTCGAGCTTGGAATTCCCTTCCTAACCATATTAAGTCAGTAGGGAGTCGAAATCGGTATGCAGCCTTACTGAAAGCTAAATTGCTAGAAACGATGTCAGCGACGGGTTAGTTGGGGTAGGTTTTGGAGGACGGATAGGGTGCTAGTGAATGTGTGTATGAATTTTTTGTATGAATGTATTTATACTAAATTCTTAAAGATACCTTTATTATATAATTTTGTTTTATTTTAAATGTACAGTGGTAGTTTTATTTGACTTAAGTTCTATATTATTATATTAGGGTTAATTGTAAGACAGGGCCTTATGGCCCTAAATTCGCCCTTTTGTATATTTAATACAAATAAAGTCATTTGAATTTGAATTTGAAGAGGGACAAATGATTCATTAAATACCACAATCCTTTTAGTGAAAATGAGTTCTTTAAATTGTTCCATCATAGGAAGCATCAAGACGTTTTGCAAGTCCAATGAGTATGCTACCTTTTCTCCCGAAATATCATTCAACTCACCATTGTTAGCCTTCTCGGCATGGGTTTGGTACAAAGTACGCGCTTGGATATATTTTTCCTTGTGTGCAAGATAATATTTGCATTTATCACATAAATTATCTGGTTCTTTAAAGTGGTCTACATTGTGGTTCTTTTGAATCTCGCATTTCTCGCATTCTTCGTGCCCTAATCTGGCAAACGAAATGTGCATATCACTAACGACTGATCAATACTTGTCATAAGAACATTTTAATCTGGGATTTTCTTTGATGAAATCATTGTACATTGATACAATTGTCACTTCGGCAGGCAGGTACCTCCTTAAAGGAGCATGTTCTCTTCTATAATGCGAAACACACGGATTGTATTTAAGCACATGCTGCTTTATTATATCCTCGTCTAGCTTATTAGAAAGCTTGTGCTTCCCTCGTTCGTCTCGTTTTGGTGTCATGTCACTTTGAATCAAAATATTGAATAATGCCTTGTCGTTTTTTGGTACATAACCAAGGGTGGCTAGGAAAAATGTTTTGCACACAATGTAGTTCTCTCCACTTTCATCACTTAAGGAATACACAAAGCTCCTTGTTCTTTTAGAATTTTCTTCATTTTCTGTCGTTCTTCTCTTGACGCTTTCTTTCTTAACATTCCCAAGGATAAATAATTTTCTTTCGTTGTCCTCTAGGCTCCAAAATTGTCAATGAATGGCTTTTCTTCTGTCCTCTGAAATTTTATTTGTGCACTTTGTTTTACATCTTTCTTCATAACAAGCAATTTGAAGAGGATGCTTTTCTTGTTGTTTTTTAAGTTTAGATTTTTTAGTATTTGGATCTTTTCTTGCTGCTCGTTTCCTTGGATTTCCTTTCTTTGTAAGTTCTTGAAAATTTGAGAGATTGGCTCCGTCCTGCATACCTGCAGCTTCTTTATTATTATTTGTAATTTCTTGTATGTCTGTTAGAATTTCTTCACCATCTTGAAGTTTGTTTACATCCACAAGTTCTTCATCTACTAATTCATCATTTATAATTCCAGTTGTATTTGTATGAATTTCTTCAGCATTGTTTGGTATATTTTCCAAATAATTTGATACTATGCCATCATTGGATAAGGGCTCATCTGATACGTCCATTCTGCCAAAATTTACTTCATCACCTATTACAGCGTCTAATAGTTGGTCGTCAGAGAGTTCTTCCATATTCAAATTTATAACCATGAATATTGCTTCATCATTACCTCCTGAAATATTTGATAAGCTTTCTTTTTCCACTGAAAGGAAGTGATCGACATTGTCTTCAGCAGTTTGATCTTGTTCCTAAAAAAAGAAAAAAATATAAATTAATAATTGTGCAGATTAAATGGTATAAGGGTTAAGGAGCACTATTAAATGGGAACAATTTCAAAGTTTACATGACTTAAGAAATTAACAATTGGTGGTAGCCTTAACAATATGTACATATTGACGGCTTGTGCTAGAATGACGTGAAAAGGTGTTTACCCTTTATGAGACATACAACCTGTTTAAATGAGCGGATTTTCTTCTTTTTCTTATAATAAAACCTTGGGGAAGACAAATATACAAGAAATTGCTGCAGGAACGTCACTAAACTAACGTAGCCTACTGACAGTTGCTTCGCCAAAGGGGGAACGGGAATCGACGTTGGTCATTATTCGGCATCTTCACATCGTCAAACGAGTCCATGTCAACTTTCCATGGCATAATTCTTGTGGATTTATCTGTCTTGAGATCTAACTGTACAAAATTGAAGAAAATGCGGTAAATACATAGTTTGTTTGTCTGGTAAAGGTTTACCGAAAAGGCTGTGCAAGGGTTTTGTATATTTTGAATGACTAAAATTCTATGTGGCCTAGATGAACCACATTGAATTTTACCACATTAATTTGTAGTTCAAGATCTGGACTACACGGTAACATAAAATAATTGCAAAGAATACAAAAGAATAGTATAGTTTCTAAAAGGCCTATAACATTAGCTCATTGTGATCAGTGGTTGTTTAAAAATTATGGCAATTAAATAACTAAATAAATATTGTAAGTATGTAACCTAAAAGGTTCCATTTTAAGGACGGTATATCAGTATTTTATTTAAGTAAATGCTCTAAAATTCTGTGTATAGATTTGAAGGGATGCCCTAAAATCTAAGTCTGTAACCAAATTAATCAAAACGAGTTATACTAAGCAAGTTTCTGTTATTAAATATTGTAAATTATTTTCCATGTTGTAAAGGTTTAAACAACCACAGTTTTGTTCAGTAAAAACAAAACCTCTTATAAGATAAGCTACGATTAACATGAATTAATCATCAATATACATACCTTAGAAGTTGATGGGGCTGGAGCTGCATCCTGCTCTGGCTCATCAATCTGTTTCTCACAGCATCTCGAACTTGTAGTTGATACATGATTTATATAATCCATTCTTGTAAAAGTTGATTCACATTTCTTACAAGTAAACTTCATTTTAACAAACTATTGAAAGTAAACACAGTAAGTTAATTACCAACAACTCACAATATCAAATCACTTCAACTTGCAACTAAAAACAATGGAAGAACATAACCTATTCTTTACGTACCTTATAAAAACGCGGGAAAAGTAATCAGCTGTTAGTACTTTTTTCAGACCAAAGACAAGTTACACGCCGATAAATTAAATTAACAATGCATTGTAAGGTTGACATTATGTTAAATGAAAACGTAAGTGCAAAGTTTTTGTAAATTTACTAAGTAAAAAAGCAGTAACTGATTATTGCTAAGCTAATAAACAGTAAGTACACAGTAGATACTGCTTTCTTTTCTAGTGAATGTTAGTTACTGCCTTTTACCTTAGTATGCATGTGATTTTCGTGTAGATACTGTTACTTATGACTTCAATATCTCAGAAACTATTGGAGATACGTCTTTTTGGCTTAGTTTTTTGAATTCCTCGTCATTAAATACATGGGAATCAATGTCTAACTCAAAAAGTTAAAATTTGTCAGTTACTGCCTTTTTCCTTAGGAGGGCAGTGAGTAGCTCAGTAACAACGGTGCGGACTGGTAACACACAGTACCATAGATCGATTCCCGCTCTCAGTGTTATATTTTTGCTGTGTGGAAATAACTAATATATATGTTTTAAACTATTCTATGTGATTTTAAAACTATTTATAATACTTTTAATTTATTTACTAATTATTATCCATTTTAACTATTTATTTACTTATTCTATTGACTGCCATTACTTGTGGATTCAAGACAATATTTTAATCTTATTAGGGCTGTAATACGGAATACAGCTATTAGCTTCAAAATTTAGCTACTGACTGCATATCTGTATTAGATACCAATAATTTTATTTAGCTGCTATATTTTAATGTATTCTTTTAAGATACTGACAAAATTCGAGACAATGTTTTCCATTGAAACATCTAAAACTGGCAAGCCCCATATAATATTGTAATAACCATAAATACAGAGAAAGTTATTCTGTAAAAAGTGATGATGTTGTTTGGCGATGTTTGGGCAAAACTTGTGGTGCAACACTAAAGACAGATGAAAATAAATTAACTTATTATCTATTAACGCCAAACATACAGGACCACATCCTGTTACCATACACCCCAACACCGTCTGCGTCTCCGGCGGCTGACCCCACCTATTCGACACCACACTGTTCGACACCCACAACTACCACATCTTCTCTGGGGACTGTCAAATCCCCACCTACTCCCGCATCTCCGTCTGCAGCTGCACTGGAGATCTAAAATCAAGGCTCAAGGAAGAACTCGCAGCGATCAAAGAACAAATGAAGTGCATCTTAGACCATTCGATAGAATCGAATACAAGACTACTCCATTTCACCGACCAGGTGTTTGCACCTAGGTCTACTCGGGACGCGGATGCGTCCTGTGTTGTGACGCGTGACCAGGTCACTCAGTGAGAATCGTTCACCGACTGCTGTTTGGACGAACGTTGCACTTCACTTCGTGACTTGGTTTCAAGTCTTAGGACAAATATAGAAGTCCTTGAAAAAGAAGCGGCTGCACTGAGAACCGAGAAGATGTCCTGTGAAGGTTCAAAGGAGAATACTGTGGAGAAATACAACACAAATAATCTTCAAAAATCAAAAATAAATGGTATGTATAAACCTAAAAACAATATAAAAACTCAAAAGAAGAAAAGAAAGAAGAAATCAAAACAAAATGCGTGAATCAAAGTAAACTAAAAAGTCCCATGAGTCCGAAAAAACAATCCAACAAAACTAGAAGTCTATATTTTAGTTCGGTGACAATCGAAGGTGACGGAAGGTGACAACCACGCACGTGGCCTGGCCTCCCTGGTATAGCAACGAGTGAGGAGGACGACTGCGGTCACTGGATTCTGCAAGCCTGGGGCCAAGCTACTCGCCGTTACTTCCGGAGCCCCAGGGAGCTGCTATGTCCTGCTGGCCGGCACCAATGACATAGCTGCCGGAGAGTCCGAAAACCTCTTCCGGGACCTTGAGCAGTGCATCTCCACCCACATCGGATCGGCCAGAGTTATTCTAGCTACTCTCCCACACAGACACGACCTGCCTGAACACCATCCAGTAAACCAGCAGATAAACCTCGTTAATAGCTACATTGAAGAGTTGTCCTATAGATATGAAGAGTTAAATCTTCTTGATTTTAACACCATCAAGAGACGCTGGTTTACTAGACATGGAATGCACCTACGAGCTGCTGGAAAGCGCCTCCTGGCTGAGTTGATCCTTCAAAGATCAATTGATCCGTCATGAGCCTGCACGGGATCTAATCAATCAAAAGACGATTAGAGACACGAGGACCACAAATATCAAGCTCCCTAACTTTCTGCTCGTATAGGAGACATGGAGTTTTCTAAATTATGAGGATCCCGTAGATATACAGTTTAAAAATTTCGAGGAAAACTTTAATTTTCATTTGAATATGAGCTATCATTTACGTAAAGGTCCCCAAAAACCGAGAAAGCAAAAGCGCACATAGATTATCAAAGGTATCCTGGTTTCGAGAGAAAAATTATTACTTTTCTCCGAAATTAATAAGCACACTTCAAATTTAGAATTAAAAAGTTTCTTCAAAATTATAAACGAATTTACAGAAAGGTCATCAAAGCTGCGAAAGCTTACGATGTCAATAAAGCACTGCTCGCGACAAAAATTTTTTCGAAAACAGCAAGGGCCATAATAAACAATAAAAAATCACGAACAGATAAACAAATTGAATTGAAAATTGGCAATGAAAGAGTCAGCGACCCGTCAAAGATCGCCGATGAATTCAACAATTTTTTTGCCTCGGTTGGAGCGGACAAAGGACTTGGACAGAGTCAACGGATCCCTCCATTGGCACCGAGCCCAGCAGCTTCTAGGCTCTGGCCCCGATCACAGAGGAGGGAATTGCCAGAGTGTTAAGATACCTTCCAACCAAAAAGTCAAATGACTTAAATCATGTCTCAACATGGCTGTTGAAGCAGTGCTCAAAGCACTTATTAAAGCCACCCGTGCATTTGATTAACTTCTCTTTTCACTCGGGAACTTTTCCCTCCTCTCTTAAAATAGCAAAAAGTCACCCAGTCTTCAAGAAAGGCGATCCCTTTTTAGTTCAAAATTATCGCTCGATATCAATCCTGCCGGCCTTCAGTAAGATTTTTGAAAAGGTCTTCCTTATTCAGATTGTGAAATTCTTAGAAAAACACAATCTTACTATTGAATAACCAATTCTGTTTCCAAAGTGGTCCATCAACTATAGACGCAGTCGTACGTCTAGTGGATATGATAGTAGAAGAAGGAATTGAAAGTCGAAGAGATACATTAAGTGTCTTTCTCGACTTATCTAAAGCTTTTGACTGTGTTGATCACAGCGCGCCCTACTTTACAAATTGGAACGTTATGGGATACGAGGCGGGCCTCTCAAGTGGCTCAAATCGTACCTAACTGATAGAGCCCAATTTGTGAACATCTCCCATGCACTATCGAAGGAGAAAGGGCTGAGCTACGGGGTTCCTCAGAGATCTATTCTCAGCCCATTGCTTTTCTTGATTTATATAAATGACGCTGGCTCATCGCTACAACATGGGACGACTCGTCCGGTATACAGATGACATGAATCTTTGTTTTAAGACAAATTCAGTCAGAGAAATCAAAGCTATAACATTCACTGAGCTCCATAGTACTATTCAAATATTCAACGAACTCAATCTCAAAACAAATCCTGCTAAATCAACATTCATTCATTTCGTTCTACGATAAAGTCAGTCATATTACAGTCCAACAGTCATGCTGGATGAAACAGATATCGACGAGGTCTACTCAACGAAATTCCTTGGAATACACCTAGATCGGGGGTTGAAATGGGATTTCCATATAGAAAGTGTTTGCTCAAAGTTATTCTCAAGAAGCTATATATTGAAACAACTATCCAAATATTGCCCAGCCCGGGTGCTTATGACGGCATATTATGGAGTAATCTACCCACACCTCTCCTACGGTTTGGTTTTGTGGGGAGATTGCACAAACACAAACTTTTCCAGATGGTTTCCACTTCAAGAAAAGCAGTCAGATTAATTGCAAAATTGCAATGGCTTAATGAGAGTCGTGTAGGCCAGCATTTAAAAATTTTCAGCTGTTGACACTAACCTACCTTTTTACCTGCCAATACGTTAATTACAGCCCAAAACAATTTAGTATTATTTTGGTATTCGTTTAATTTAACCCTAGCCAACACTAAATTTCTAGGTCAATAGAACACCAGCAAGAAAAAACTGTGGCGGTGTGCGATTCTTTCGTATTCTTGTATGAACGCCAGAGTCTTGAACATGGGTGGCAAAATCTACAGGCAATTAAATAACAGTATTTAAAATTCCTGTCCTTATAACTAATCTTAATTTCTCGTCTTCAAACCCTGAGCAGGAAGAAATTTGATTGGATTGAGGCTAATTCCAACCGTCGAAGCTGCTGGCAAACATCCGACAATTAAATACAAACGTCATAACATCTTAAAGATCTTGAGCAGGAGAAAGTGGGCTAACCGAGCTGCTTGCCAATTTTACAAAGCCACCATTCGTTCCTGCCTAGATTACGGTTGCTATGCTTACGGATCGGCAAAAGCAAATATTCGCAAAATGTTGGATACATTCCAAAAACCACGTAGGAAATTTCACAATACCTCATATTCGGACATTGCTTTTTGAGGAAAAACCATTTATCATACATCATTTGAAAATTGAGGATTCTCCTACCATAAAAAGCGAAAAAGCTTAGGGGGCTTTCTTGAAAAGAAGCCTCGACGCCTACCTAGTGAATCACCAGATATGCATCATCAAAGAATTCACAAAAGAAAATATAGACGCCTAGAGAATTAATAATGACGCAGGCTTATATTATATTACAAACCGTATTACACTATATTTCTGCATGATGACTAACTGAATTTACAAACAAGGGTATGAGTTAATACACAAAATGAAATCTACGTGGAAAAATATACCTTACCTAACCTTTGGAAATCGCTTAAAAAAAACCCATTTATCATACATTATTTAAAAATTAAGGATTCTCCCACCATAAATAGAGGACAAGCTTAAGGGAGCTGCCTTGGAAAGAAGCCTTGACACCTTCCTAGTTAATTACCAGATATACAGCATTAAATAATTCACAGAAGAAAAAGTCTTGAAGAAGTGATTATGTCGCCTGATAATCTATTACACACAGTAATTCTACATGTTGACCAACTGAATTTAAAAACAGAGGAATGAGTCGATAGAAAACCGAAGGCCATGTATAAAATTACTCACTACTTCTACTCCGGACATCGCCTTTGAGAAATAAAGTATCCATTTTACATCATTAAAAATTTAGGATTCACCTACTAGAAATAGTGAAAAAGCTTAAGAAAGCTGCTTTGCAATGAAGCCTTTACACTGTATCTCCATGCTGTATAGTGATAAATGTGGGATCTGCAACATAGGTGTAAAATACTCTTCTGTGTGCTGCACCGGACCTTGTAAAAATGGCACCATTCAAAATGTATAGGGGCTGTCTCATAGTGACTTTAGTAAACTACTGAAAGCAGGCAAAGAATCATGGCAGTGCAAAAGATGAGTGCAGCGAGAACCCTCTGATGAGCCGCAAAGTCTAGAGCCCATAATCAAATATCAAGAGGATGGCAAACCCACAGTTAATATAATTCAGGAAGAATACTTTGAATGCGATCCCAATAATACTTCATATGAAGTTGAAAATTATTTTAATATTTCAGAACAATCGCCTTCTATTTTAACTCAAACAACAATAAATTACTCATTAAGGGAGCTGGAAAACAGCACAACTGAGACCAACCTAGAAGAAAGTAATTGTGATGCAGATAAGCTGGCCATGGCAGCTAAAATTGGATCTGCTCTCCTAGAAGAAAACCAATCACTGATTAAGGCGAACCATTCACTAAGGGCAACACTGCTATTATGGAGGCAATTGCTGAAGAGACCAAGGGTAAGGATCATGAATACCAAGTAAAAATTAAACAACTGGTAGAAACCCTGCATGCAATTTATCATGGAGCTGAAAAAAGTAAAACATATTTCTCAGAAATTCAGAGGATATTTGAGGAACATCACAAAGAACAGCAACAAGTTATTATCGGATACAGTGAAGAAATCAATAACCTCAACAAGATTATATTAACATAAAAAGAGCACTAAATACAACACAGAACATTAATATCAAAGACGTAGAAGAAACTAGAGTAACAAAAAATGTCAAACAGATATTTACACTTCTAATATGCAATTTTTATTACTATCTGGGACACAGATTAAACCACAAGAGTTTGAAAACTGCTTAAAGAATATGATAGTTAGATTTGAAGCCCTAGAAAAAAATTGCTCCATGTTTAGTTGGGAGTAGCACGAGATCACCTTCCTTGTATTGTTGATTATAAAGGTGGTTTCCCTACATCCAGGAACTCCTTTCATCAACTCTAGTCTTTTATCCTCTGTGTCTTTAATGTTATCGCTTTTTTAATACTCTTGTATAGTCTTAGCTGATTCATTACTTCCGTTTCATCTGAGACCCACAAAATTCCATTTTTTTTTTGTTTAATGCTAGGATCAACTGAGGACCTTGAATTTTTACACACAAACCGTGTACCAACAAACCCATGACAATATTGATTTTTGGATTGCTTCTTTCACATCTTGACTAGATAATGCATTTTTGTATATGTCCTTAGATTTATAGAATTGTTGTAATAAGAAGCTTTCAGATTTTTGCCACACGTACCTTTGTTCTCTCGTTGAAGTTTTAGAATATGATATTGATCCAGTAGGTTTACTAGTACTTGCTGTAGTGTGTGATTCACTAGAAGAGTAGAAAGGATGTGTTGGTTTCCTCCAAACACTGCAGATATTTGAGTTGTTTGTTACTATTCTGGATATTATTCTCTGATACTTAAGGGGTTGTTTAACACAGACTCTATGTTTCTTTTTATTGCCTTTTCTCGAGTGTAAAGTCAGAATTTATGCATGTAAGCACTGCAGTCAAATTGAAGTAAAACCAGCAGCACATCTACGATGGTGTCATTTATTGGGCGTATTGGCAGCCATGAGTGTTCAATATCCAGTGAGATCAGGAGTAGGTATTTAATGCAATCATTTACAACTTCTATGAATTTAAATCATTTTGATTTCCAATTATTTATACCTGACGAGTAATATATAACAAAGAAAAGTTTTTCTCGAAGTGTGATTGTTACAAAACAGTTATATGGACATGCATTTTATTGGGCTCTATTTAATATCTGTAGAAGTATGTCTAAGAGCAATGAAGGTACACAGCTATTTCTGTCTTTGTCGTACAATACCAATCTGCATGCTTTTTCCCAGTTGGAGTATAGGTTCAATTGTTAGGAGATCAGGGGGGTTTCATCTGTGATAAAAGTAAAACATTTTAGATTGGTTATATTACTTTCATCCATGAAGTTTAGGAAAGACAGCAGGCCATTGTTTGAACTAACTGCAGTTCTTCTGATAACTTTCCTACAGATGGTCCTAGTTTGAGGTGTATCAATATCCTCATCATCACCTCCTGTTTATTTAAAATACTTAAGGGTACACTGTCTAATTTAATAACTTGATTTGAATTGATTTCTGGCGTCGATTCCATGCAAGGCGCCATCAATGCTGAGGTGTTTTTGCATTTTTGAGACACTGCAAATTGGTTCATTTTCTTTGTTGAATCCTGTTTGGATTATCTGGTCTTTTTTGTCTGTTTGTTTATGTTTGCAAAATGTTCATGTTTTTTGGTTTTCTAGGCTTCTAATCCATCCACCATATTTTTTAAGCGGTTTTAAAAAACTCTTGTGCTTTAATCTGTGTCCCAGTTACTAATGAAGATCGCATATTAGAAGTGTAAATATCTCAGATCGTCGATGAGAGCAGTCGTGTCCTTATCTCTCCGACCGCTGATTGCCTGAGTCGTGTCGTTACATGTCCGGTACGGTCTGACTGTTACAGTGTATTTAATTGTTTTATATCAGCATTTTAAATAATTCATTTTTATTGTACTAGTTTATTATCATGGCCGATAATTGTAAAAAGTGTAACAAGGACTTCGTCGAGAGTGATGTAGTGGCCAGGTGCGTCGACTGTAGGCATAGTTTTCAAGCCACGTGCACGTGTACAGAATCGAACCAAAGTTTCACTAAATCTTGAAATAAAACCTTGAAGTGTGATTCATGTGTTGAGGAATCTAAATCTAATGCTTCAGTTCGCAGTAGTGAGGACCTCGAAGACAAAAATTCTATTTTAGAAGCTATTCGGGCCCTAAAAATCGACAAAGAAGGCAAATTTAATGTAGTGTTGTCATCAGTTAGTGCTGTGCAAGACGATATAAAAAGTATGCGCGATTGTGTGATTAAGCTGGAGGGTGAACAGGAAAAACTACAGGAGCGCTGCAGCAGGCTGGAGCATGCTAATGACGCGTTGGCTGGCGAGGTGCGTGACTTGCAACAGCGACTGCACGATACCGAACAGCACTCTCGATCCGCTAATTTAGAGATAGTCGGTTTGCCAAAAACTGACAATAAAAATATTGTCGACTGTCACCATCACATTGCCGGTGCGCTTGGACTTGAGTTCACGATGGAGGACTTATCGATCGCTTATCGGCTGCGAGCTTACTCTTTGAGAAGGCATGTACATCCACCGATTATTGTGCAGTTCGTCTCCAGACGCGTCAAGGTGGACTGGCCGGGGGTAGCGAGGACAAAGAAGAATTTAAACGCCGCGGATATCCACCCATCTCTCACACGGAGTAATGTATACGTGAACGACCATCTGACACCGCACAATAAAGCGACCTTCGCCGGATTTTTCAACGGAAAGGTCGTCATCAAGGCTGCTGAGGGTGCTGAGGCTGTGTGCGTCACCATGATGGAAGATCTCGACAGGTTTGACAACAAGAGATAACTTTTCTCTGTGGTCCGCATTACATAAGTAAGCTTATATCTCTATAAAATTGTGTGTCTTTCGTTAGTATAATAATCAAGTTTTTTCTTTGGTTTTATTCGCTTTAAATCTCATAAAAAAATACTTTTAATTTTGATTTGTATTCTATAATATAATCTAAAACTACATTTTCGATTATATTATACACTTTTTATTAGAGACAATATTTTTAAATTTTCTCTCGATCGGTTATTGTATGTGGATATGATAAATTAAGTATGATATTGTGATTGATGTAATTTGTTATTATTAGTTTTATGTATGGTTTTGTATGTTTTTTATAAATTCAGAATATATCTAACTATTACTAATCAATTAAATATTTTCTTCAAGTGAGTAAAACATTAAATATAATAAATGCAATTATGTTAGTATTATTATATTTATATTGCCTGTTTTTTTGTGTTAAATTATTAGCAACTTATACAAAGCATACACTTGTATATTGTATACACATCAGAGGCTTAGGAGTAAAAAATTAAGATTAATAATAAATAGTTAAAATACATTTAGAACTATTTAATTTATGTACACAGTTGTCTTTATTTAGTCTGTCTTTCCACAATTTAATATCTTTATTATTTAACCAGAAACTATTTTATGATAAAACTGAATGTTCTGAATTCACAAACGTCTAATTTTTTCTGTGTAAGACTGAAAACTTTTAAATTTGAAAGACCTTAAAATGTAATAATTACGCAATCTTTTTAATTATCTGCTGAAATTGGCCGTTTTAATGTAATCACATTGTAATAATATGGATTTATATAAATAACATATTACCTATATGCAATATTTAAGTGCTAATTAAATTTCTGTGTATGCCAGGGTACGTATACGCATTTATAAAATATACTTTTTTATTTCAAATATTTTAACCGGCTATGCGGGTGATTGGGCTTGAACGGCATAAATGGCTGAGAAAGATGTGAACTATTTGTATTTTCACAACGACTTTTTAGAACTGGAATCATACTTTGAATACAAAGATTTTTTTTAGTAGTAATTCTGTTGATAAACTTAAAATATTCCATTGCAAGATATTGGAAGTTTTGAAATACTTCTGATAAGAAGTATTTAAAAAAACTTTGACGAACTTTTGATTTATTTAAATGATCTTCCTTCGCTAGATATAATAATATTGACAGAGTGTTGGTTGAGGGGGTGTGAGGTGGGGTGGACGATTGACGGGTATGCCTTCGCATTTACTGATAAGCAGCGTAGTTATCAAGGCTGATCTTTTTCCACAACACTTAAAACATGGTTTTTGTTTTTAGGCTTAGCTATTCCACTGTTAATCAATTTTGCAGGGTATCCTGAAAATTTGTAACTCAGTACCATCCTGGATTACACAAGGTAAATGGAATTATGAAGACCGCCTACAAAATATTGGAACAATCTCCAGAAACAAAGGATCTTTTGAATAGACCTCCTAGAATTATTTTCATAAGAACACCAAATTTGAAAAATCTATTAGTTCATCCAAAATATATTTAAGATAAAGACAACAGTCAAAATTTCAAACACAAATGCCATCCATGCAATACACCACGCTGTGGAATATGCAATATGATGCAATCTACAAACTGTTACAAAAGCTGCGTTACGCACACAAAATATTCTATTGCAGAAGACATCACACGTAACAGTGAAAATGTGGTCTATAAATTATCCTGTAAACATTGCCCTAAATACTACATTGGAGAAACATCTTCGTCACTTAGGCTGAAGATGAACAATCATCGTAATATACTTAGACCCGTATCTGCACACGCTGTCTAACACAATCAAAACTTTGAAAATTGTTTCTCTCTAATTGGATTCAAGAAGTTTCAAAATTACTACAATAAAGAATACACAAAATTATGAATAAGAAGATACGAACAAGCAAGCATAATGGCTCTTCAATCAAAATCACCAGTTGGATTAAATTTGAGACGCAGTTAATTTAAATTTATTATTCAAACACTTTATCTATCTCCGTGTTTAGGAAAGGTTACATGTTTACAGTAATTTAATTGTTTCGATACCATGTATTTTTGTTGTTTGCAATGTTTTGATAACTTTCATTCTTATATTTGTTTATATTTTATTTTATACATGCTTTTGATAATGTTACTGAAAAGTAACGAAATATTAAGCATTTTGAGTTGAAGAAACGTGTTTTGTTTTCTTTTATACCTATAAGAGTCCGTTGACATTTTCAGATCTGTGAAATATAGTGCAAGAAACTATATATATTTCAATTTCAATTTATCTCTTTATTCATTACATTGATTTATTTTTGGTGACAAGAGTCTTGTTTATATTATTTTAACGTTAATTATTTATCGTGAATTATTTTGAAGTGTGTTACTAGAATACTTTTGTATGTTTTATATTAATTAGATATACAAATGCTACATTTGTTATCATTTTCAATGTAAAGATTTACTTTTGTATTTCATTTTTTGTGTGGAAATAAACGTGATTTGATTTGATCTGTTTGACATTCTTTATTAATCATACTTTCTACGTCTTTGTTCTTAATGTTCTGTGTTTTATTTTGCTCTCTTTTTAGATTAATATAATCTTGTTGGGGTTATTGATTTCTTCACTGTACCCGCAAATAACTTGTTGCTGTTCTTTGTCATGTTCCTCAAATGTCATCTCAATTTCTGAGTAATATGTTTTTATTTTTCAGCTTCTTGATAAATTGCATGCAGGGTTTCTACCAGTTGTTTAATTTTTACTTGGTATTCATGATCCTCACTCTTGGTCTCTTCAGAAATTGCCTCTATAGTAGCCAGTGTTGCCCTTAGTGAATGGTTCGCCTTAATCAGTGATTATTTTGAGCAAATCCAATTTTATCTGCCATGGCCAGCTTATCTGCATCACAATTACTTTCTTCTAGGTTGGTCTCAGTGATGCTGTTTTCCAGATCCCTCGATGAGTTATTTATTGTAGTTTGAGTTAAAATAGAAGGCGACTGTTCTGAAATATTAAAATGATTTTCTACTTCATATGAAGTATTATTGGGATCGCATTGAAAGTATTCTTCCTGAATTATATTGATTGTGGGTTTGTCATGCTCTTGATATTTGATTATGGGCTTCTAGACCCTGCGGCTCATCAGAGGGTTCTCGCTGCACACATCTTTTGCACTGCCATGATACTTTGCCTGCTCTCAGTAGTTTTCTGAAGTCACTATGAGACAGCCCTATACATTTTGAATGGTGCCATTTTTACAAGGTCCGGTGCTGCATACAGCAGAGTATTTTACACCTATGTTGCAGATCCCACATCTATCACTATACAGCATGGAGATACAGTGTAAAGTCTTCGTTCCAAAGCAGCTCCCATAAGCTTTTTCACTATTTATGGTAGGAGAATCCTCAATATTGTAATGATGTACGATGGATGGTTTTTCCTCAAAAAGAATGTCCGGAGAAGGAGTTCTAAGTAATTTTCTACATGGCCTTCGTTCTATCTATTGACTCATTCCCCTTTTTGTAAATTTATTTAGTCATCATGCATAAATATTGTGTATTAATGTGAGTAATAGAATATCAGGCGTCATAATAACTCCAAGATTTGTTTTTCCTGCGGATTCTTTGATGGTGTATATCTAGTTGTTCACCCGCAACCTGTGAAGTCTTCTTCCCAAGATAGCTCTCTTAAGCTTTTTCGCTATTTATAGTAGGAAAATCCTTAATTTTTTATGATGTATAATGGATATTGTTTTCTCAAAAAGCGATGTCCGAAGAAGAGGTACTGTGCAATTTTATTAATAGCGTGCAAAATGTGTATTGAAGTATTTCCCTGTTAGTACCATCGGTTGGTCAAAATGCTAAAGTACTTTGTAGTACTGTGTGTAAAATAATATCAGGCCTCACAATTAATTCTCCGGGCTTACATGTTTTCTTGGGTGAAATCTTTGATGGTGTATATCTAGTGGTGCACGAGGAAGGAGTGAACGCTTCTATCTAAGGCAACTCCCTTAAGTTTTTACTATTTATATTTAATTTTTTAATGAAATATGGCGGTAGGTTTATCCTCAACACGCAATATTTGGAGTAGAGGTGTTTTTGGGTCATAAAAAATAAGAGGTTATCATTGGCCTCTGCATACATGACAACCACCTGCTGTTATGGCGTTGTCATTTAATCATGATTAACTGACAAAAAAATAGAACAATATAACAATAGAACAACATTATTAAGATCTCAGTTTAAGAAGCATTAGACACTTGTTTTTAAAAGTAGAATCCGTTTCGAAAAATATATCTATATCACCTCCACCTGAAAGCATCATATTATGTGATCTCACCATCCGGAGCAGAGGCGAGGACGCGTGCGCCACCGTCCGCACGTGTGGCAGTTCAAACAGTAGCCTGCCTCTACTGTTAAAGCTAGGGACCCTAAAACTTATAAACCCCCAGACCCTCAGCGCTGTCCACCCGTCCCTGAACCAGGCCCCTCAAAAACATCTGCTCCATCACATCCCTCCTCAGGCTCAGACTCTCAAACCCAAACATACTCATCAGCTCTTCATAAGGAATCAAATATGTATAAATATTAAAACATTTATAATAGAGGTAGCGTAAAAATCTTTTTTGAACCCTTTCTATGGCATCTTGTGTATAACATGAATGGGATTCCATATAATACAAGCCGCCTCCAACCTGGACCTGACCAAGGCCCTATATAATGCAATCAATGTTCTAATATTAGTAAAATTTTATTCCTTGCCGAATTATAAACCCCATCATTCGATTTGCAGAAGAAATACATCTAAAAACATGTTCGCTAAAAGACAAATTGCAATCAATGTAAACACCCAAATCCTTTATTGAATCAACCCTTGAAATCAATTTCCCATTTAAATAATAATCTTTATTAATACAATTTTTTGACCTACTGAATGTCATAACATGGCATTTAGAAATATTAAATTCCATTTTATTATCCACTCCCCACTGATAAACATTATCCAAATCCCCTTGCAGTTCATTGGCATCAGATTGATTTGATATTATTTTTAGTAATTTTAAATCATCAGCAAATAATAACGGTTTGGAAAAAGTCACACAATTACACAAATCATTAATCATAATAGTGAACAAACATGGGCCTAAATTTGACCCTTGTGGTATCCCTGACTGAACCTTAAAAGATGACGATACATGACCTTTATACAACACATATTGATTTCTATTAATTAAGTAAGAAACAAAAAAGCGTATTAGACTATCAGAGACCCCATAATAGTGCATTTTTCTTTAACAACATTAAATGATCTACTCTATCAAAGGCCTTGGCCAGGTCAAGGAAGACAGCATCCGTCTGAGTCATCAAATCCAAACCCGAGGAGACGTAATGTGTAAAAGATAACAAATTGGTATTAACCGACCGACCAGGGACGAATCCATGTTGGCTAGAATTTAGAAAACTTTTAAAATGATTATTTAACGGCTTTTGGAGAATAATTTCAAAAATTTTGGCTGGGACAGAAAGCACAGCAACAGGTCTGTGATTAATTATTTGTGTCTCTTTCCCACTTTTAAAAATTGGTGTTATTTTTGTTAATTTCCATTTCTCTGGAAAAACTCTAGTTTTTAAACTTAAATTAAATAAGAGAGTAAGTGGCTTGGTAAATATATCAATACAACTTTTAATTAAATATTGTGGAATAAGATCAGGACCCATAGTAGTTTTCGTCTTGAGATTTTTAATAGCAAGGTGGACATCTCGCTCAAACACCCGGTCCAGGGATAGGCAACTCACGCCTGCCAAGGTGGCCCCAGTCAAAGCCATCTCAGCTGTAGGCTCCACTGCGTATTTCGTGTAAACTGAACTAAAATACTGCTCAAAAGCATCGACAATTTCCTTGCCATTATTTCCCTGTTAGTACCATCGGTTGGTCAAAATGCTGAAGTACAGTGTAGTAATGTGTGTAAAATAATATCAGGCCTCACAATTAATTCTCCGGGCTTACATGTTTTCTTGGTAAAAATCTTTGATGGTGTATATCTAGTGGTGCACGAGGAAGGATGAACGCTTGTATCCAAGGCAGCTCCCTTAAGTTTTTTCACTATACATATTTAATGTTTTAATGATGTATGGCGGTAGGTTTATCCTCAAAAATAATATTTGGAGTAGAGGTGTTTTTGGGCCATAAAATAAAAGAGATAATTAATGGCCTCTGCATACATGGCAACCGCCTGCTGTTATGGCGTTGTCATTAATTTTAATCATGATTAACTGACAAAAAAATAGAACAACTCAAAAAAATTTACACCCTGTCTGTAGATTGGCCATTCTGACAATACTTAAAATCAAATCATAATGGTAACACAGGTAATAAATAAAAATATACCAAACTTAACAATGTTATTGTCAAAATGACTGTAAATGGGCCACTCTGGCATTTTTTTTTTATACACAACAAGGGAATTAATATTAAATAACATTACAACAAAAAGGAAAACACTACTAACGAAATAGCTGTAAATGGGCCATGCTGGTAATACTTGTAAATCTAACAAACAGAAGAACAAAAATTAATAAGTAATTAACAAGGTTATTCGGTAGACGGAAGACCTACCTGCAGTAACGAATGCACACCCAGTCCTCGAATTGTCCTTTGATCCATCAGTATGTACAATATCGCAGGGAGCTAGGCTGCATATAATCTGACGGAACTCCTGTTGGTATAGGATATCTGTAGTAGAGGACTTTTGGTATTTCGACAGGCATATATTCATCTCGGGATTTATGACTATCCAAGGTGGAACGTCACACTGATGTAGTACTCTAAACTCGTACTCATCTAAGCCTAATTGTTGGATATAAGATCTAGCCATGACACCTATGGGTGATGGGTGACGGGGTCTTGCGAGGAACAAATCTTGAAGAAGGTTAAGTAGGTCTCATTCAAAAGCAGGGTTTTCAGGTTAGCATGATAATGCATACATATAATTCAGTGGCTAGTCATAAGGCAGAGTTTTGGACTATATCTCACATTTTGAGAATATTTGCTTTTCCATATCCGTAAGCAAGGCAACCGTAATCTAGGTAGGAACGAATGGTGGCTTTGTAAAATTTGACAAGAAGCTCCGGTCAGCCCCCCACTTTGTTCCGTTTAGAGCGCTCAAGATGTTAAGGCGTTTTAATCATATGTTTTTAAAATTTCGGTTGTGTGCTACCCAAGTACGACAAGAATCAAACATAAGACCCAGAAATGTTATTTCCTCGGTGGTTGGTATTCTCTGTCCCATCAAAGTTAGTGTTGGTTTCTCCATGGTTTGAAGCCTAGAAAAAAAACATGCACTTAGTTGAACACAACTGTTCAAGCCGGTTAATAGTCAACTGCAGACCTCTTTCAAAAGTAGCCAGTTTCTTTGCCGACATGAAAGTGGCAAAAACCTCTACAAACAAAGAACAGCGTACAGGAGGTATAAAGTATGATGCAAATTCATTTATTGCAATGGTAAACATAGAGCAGCTTAATACACTTCCTTGCAGGATTCCATTTTCATGAATGAGAGGATCTGAAAAAGTTTTCGCGAGACTTACTTTGATAGTTCTGTCTGACAAAAGCCATTTATGAATGCCGCGATATGGCTACCAACACCCCAAAATATTAATTTATATATAATACCTCTTCTCCATGCAGCGTCATAGGCTTTCGACAAGTCAAAGATAATAGCAGCTAAGTGTTTTCTTTGAATAAAAGAGTTTAGGATGGACGTCTCCAAACACAACAGATGGTCAGCAGTAGATCTGCCCTGCCGACATCCACATCAGAACAGAGCAGTCGCCAGAAGATTGTTTTTTTCCGTATACCGCACAAGCCTTCTATTGACCATTCTTTCAAGGACTTTGCAGAGGCAACTAGAAAGGGATATAGGCCGATAGCTTCTTGGAGACGCTCTATCCTGGCCCAGTTTATGTAGTGCGATAATATGTGAACGACGCCAAGATGTAGGAAATACATTTTCTAAGTAACTTCTGTTGTATAAAGTTAAAAGGTCTTTCTTTGTATCCTCCGTCAGGTTCCGCAACATGGCATAATGTATATTGTCAGGACCTAGTGCGGAGTTTGAAGTCCCCTTAAGGGACAAATCGAGTTTTTTTATGGTGAAGGGAAGGTTTAAAGGGGAGTCATTATTTCGATTTAAATTAATGGGCAATCTTTCCTGAGCAGCTTTAAAATGTTGAAAGTAGAGGCAACACGAGGACGTCTTTGAAACTTGCTCAAAGTGAGCCGCAAACAAGTTGCTAACTGTTAGAGGATCTGTCACTATATCACCGCTACGTTCTAGACAAATTATGGAAGGTGGAGAGGGCCTGCTGCAAACTGAACGTAGTTTTATCAACATATCGGACGTAGGTTTGGTTCTCTTTAATTTTTCATGTAGTCTAACCAGGATTGTTGCCGACTCAACCTGAAAACTTGCCATGCCTTTCATCTTGATCTTCTGTTAATTTTAATATTTTGTGTCGTAGGACATATGTTAAACACCTTAAGACATTTTCTGCGCTCTTTTACAGCCATCGAACATTCCTCTGCACACTACGGAACTGCGTGACGACTTTGATTCCCTGAGGATATGGAAGTGCTCAATTCGCCCGCTTAAATAAGAGCTGATGTAAATAATGCATTTGCTATTTCAATGTCAGTATTTTGA
Organism: Homalodisca vitripennis; assembly: GCF_021130785.1. Lineage (NCBI taxonomy): Eukaryota > Metazoa > Arthropoda > Insecta > Hemiptera > Cicadellidae > Homalodisca > Homalodisca vitripennis. The sequence continues at coordinate 28,643 of NW_025776465.1, forward strand.
GTGTTATTGGTTAGAGTATTTAAGCTATTTTTAAATTCATTCCAATACGCTTTCTGAATTTTCCACCTTGGAGGCCTGTCGATTGCAGAAGGAAGCGATTTAAAGGCTATGGTAATATGCGCATGGTCACTCCCTGACAGGTCGGGAAGAACGGACCAGTGGACCCTGGTTCCCAAACACGGACTGCATATAGAAAAATCAATTGCCAACCACACGCCGGTACTAGGACACATGTATGTAGCCGACCCGTCATTGAGTACGACCGTTTGCACCTCATTTTACAACCCCGAAAGCTTATTACCCCTCTGACTACAATGTCTGGACCCGGGAACGAATATGAAATCTCCAACAATCAAGAATGGATAGGGAAGCTGGTTGATTAGATCACGCAGATCGTCAAGGACCAGGTCGTAAGGTAAGGGTGGGATGTATATAGAGCAGATTGTTATTTTAATAGGAATGTTGATTGTTATTATAATTGGCTGTAGACGATGTTGAAGACTCTGGCGTTTAAACAAGAATCCGAAAGAATCGCAACACCGCCACAGGCTATTTCTTGCTGGTGATATAAACGAAAAGTATCATAACCATTGATTGTAAGTGGTATATGAGGACCTAATTTGGATTGTTAAATATATATTATTTTGTGCCTTTTTGTATTTATAAGTATTTTTAAATCCTCTAAATTACTTCTTAAACCATTAATATTCCATTGAATAAGCATGATTTAATTTTATTAATATAATTCATGCAATATTTGACTACTTTATTACATATTAATTTTTTTCTTTGTTTTGTTACAGGGCGGAAAATTCTCTGTAACGTTTGGAACTCAGTCCGGAGGTCTAATTAGGTCCTCAGCTGTACGATCATCATTGTTGGACAGTTGAGATGACTTAGATGTTGAAGTATTAGGATTCATAACAGGCAATTTTGACCTGTTATCGACTTTAGGTTGAATATTCTTCTTAAGCTTTTGTGTCAGTTTCTTTCTCTATTCTAAAGTTAAGGCAGATTTCAAATTTCGCTAAACTTCATATCTGTATATAAGACCTCTTGGTTAAGGTTTATTATAAGACTGTGCATTAGGTTTGGTGGAGGTCTGAACGTCTCGGGGAGATTTTACTGGGCAATATCACAGACTGTTCCCCAGTACCTGCGGCAAGTTTTTGAACCAGAGCAGCGACCTGCTCTGGTTCGGTATCCGACCGAGGATAGAGGAAGAGAAAGAAAATTAAAAGACTTTTCGCCGTGATGCTATCCCACGTGGTCACGCCTGAGGAGGGGTCGCGATTCTCGTTGAATCATCTGTACCCACTGCAGAATGTGCTCTTCAAACCGATCTTCAGGCTAAAAGTGTAACTATCTCAATCCCTATTCATCTTACTATATGCTGTGTTTCTTTTCCTCCAGAACAGTTTGAAAACCTCGATTCTTTGCCTACTCCTTTTATTGTTGTGGGTAATTTTAACGCCCACCATCCATCTTGGGGATCTGCTGGGTCTAACACTAAAGGAAACTCCCTGGTCAGAATTCTAGACAGTTTAACAAGACTATTTTGAACAATGACTCCCCAACTTACTTGTGTCCACGTTCAGGGTCTTGTTACGTCATCGACTTATCCATTTACACCCCTGTTGTGGAACATAGGTTTGTTTTAGAGGTCCTCCCTGACTTCTACGGAGGCGATCACGCTCCCGTGAAAATGAGTGATACACGTGCCCAAACATCGCCATCAAGACGAACAAGATGGATTCTAACCAAGGGTGACTGGGAGCGATTCAAATCTATTGTATCTACATGTGAATCTGATATTCCAACTGACGTAGACAAAGCCTTGAGGAAACTTCCTTCTGTATATGGCCGCCCTCCGACCAGCCATATCCTTAGTCTTAAGCACCTAGGTCTTGTAACTACAGACCAACTCGAGATGGCCAACATCCTCTCCTCCACCTTCGCAGAGGTATCGATTACCAGCTCCTATACAGAAAATTTTGAGACTGTAATGATTGCGGAAGAGGCTAGACCGGTGGATCTGAATAGAAATAATATCAGTATCTTTAATCTCCCTTTTTCGATGGTTGAAATCCAGACTGCACTCGCATCATCTTCGAACTCATGTACAGGACCCGATAATATCCATTTTGCCATGCTGAAAAATCTTCCTAAGGAATCAAGCTATGTACTTTTGCTGCTTTACGATGAAATATTTTCACAACGGCGTTTCCCTACTTCCTGGAGCAAAGCTCACGTCTTTGCTTTGTAAACACGTAGTTCTTGTTTGGGTATCTGGTCGTTAACTGATCTACTGGTCGACAACGAGGCTATAATTGGGAGGCTCTTCGGTTTTTTAAACGAAACCAACATTTAGGCCGAATTTAGTTTCTTATGTTACCTAATAATGTATATTTTGTTATTTGTTACGCTAATTTTATCTTATGTTTACCCATTTTATTTCGTTTTTAATGTTTGTTTGTCCTGTTTGTTAGATTTACAACTGTTACTAGTATACCTTAACGATCTCAAACTGGAGGAAGGATGCAATTTATAGGACTTGGCTGTGAGGTTTTACCAACATATAGTAGTCTTCTTAAGCTCTGATGTCACACAAGCGGCTCGCCGGACTGCCACAGTGATCAGCAAACTGACAGCCAACAAAAAAGTGGACCCGAGACTAAGGACACAATCGTTAGGATACTATCATGGATCTGTTGTAGTAGTCTCCATATTGTCAGAAGTCACACAAACGGTTTATGAGCCTGCCAAAACTGTAACAATACTGACAGCTACTATTGATGTGGACCACGGAATGAGAAAACAGCCGTTAGGACAGTCTCATTTATCTGTTATAGTAATCTCCTTAAGCTCCAATGTCACACCACCGACTTGCAAGGCTGTCACGGTGATTATAAAATTGACAGCACACACAGATTTGGACACGGGACTGATAAACAATCGTTAAGTCACTGTCAATATTGTGTTGTGGTAGTTTCTTTAAGCTATGGTATGATACAAGTGACTCACGAGACTAGCATAAAGATCAGAAAACTGGCAGCAAACACAGATGTAGACCCGAAATCAAGAAAAAAACCGTTAATACATTGCTATAGGGTGTCTATAGCTTATACCTACATACCTACATATATTAGTCTCCTTAAGCTCTGATGTAATACCAGCGACTCACGAGACTGTCACAGATGTTGTCCCGGAACTGAGGAAACAACCGTTAAGACAATGTCCATGATCTGTTTCGTACTTTCCTTAAGCTGTGATGTCATACAAGCGACTTATGAGCCTACCACGAAGATCATAATACTGGCATCAAACACATATTTGGACCCGAAACCAAGGAAAAACAGTTAGTACTTTGCTGTAGGGTATTACCTACATACAGTAGTCTCTTTAAGGTCTGATGTCCCACAAGCGGCTGGCGAGCCTGCTACAGTCATCAGCTAACTGACAGTCAACACAGATGTAGCCCCGAGACCGAGATGACATTCGTGACGACAATTTCCATGATCTGATTCGATATTCTCCTTAAGGTCTGATGTTACGCAAGCTGCTAACGCGACTGCCTTTGTAATCAGCAAACTGAAAGGCAACACAAATGTTGAATGGGAACTGGTGAATCAACCGTTAAGACAATATTCATGATATTTTTCGATAATCTCCTTAAGCTTTGATATAAGACAACCTGCTCTTAAAATCGCCTCTGTAATTAGCATACTGAAAGCCAACACAGAAGTTTACCAGGTACTGAGGAAACAATAATTAAGACACTGCCCTTTATCTGTCATGGTAGTCTTTATAATATCTGACGTTACGCAAGGTAGTCAATAGACTGCTGGAGTGATCAACAAATGGCGGTCAGCACAGATGTGGATCCAGGACTGAGGAAACAACCATTATGACACTTTCTATTATTTTATGTTAGTCTGCTTAGAGTCTCATGTCACACCAGCGACTCAAGAGACTGTCACAGACGTTTACCCAAGCGTAAGGAAACAACCGTTAGGACAATGTCCATGACCTGTTATGGTGATCTTCTTTAAGCTCCGATGTCACACTAGCGACTTACAAGACTGTTACAGTGATCAGAAAAGTGACAGCAAGCACATATCTAGACTCTGTATTGAGGAAGAAACCGTTAGGAATATGTCAATGATCCGTGTTGGTAGTCTCCGTCATCTTTAATGTCACACCAGCGGCTCACGAAGCTGCCCTTGTAATCATCAAACAGAATGTGACAGCAAACATAAATGTGGACACGGGTCTGAGGAAACAACTGTTAGGACCCTATCCATGATCTGTTTAGTAGTCTCTTTAAGTTCTAATGTCACAACATTGACTCACAAGACTATTAGAAAAATCAAAATACTTACTGCCATCACTGATGTGGAACAGGGACTGAGAAAACAACCGTAAAGCCACTATCCATTATCTATTGTAGTACAATCCGTAAGCTCTGTTGTCACAACCAGGGCCTTACAAGTCTGTTAAAGTGATCATAAAATTGACACTAAACACAGATGTGGACCCGGCAGTGAGGAAACACTCGTTTGGACACTGTCTATGTTGTGCTATGGTAGTCTCCTGTATTCAATTTTCTGACCCGGTCATAACCAGATAGAGATATTGGACGATCTGCATGCTTCTAAAATACGGTAGCATTTATTCTCTGGCATTATCCATTACACTTCTTAATCACAAAAAATGAACGAGAAAATAATTACGCTTCAAAATAAGCAGAAGGTGTTTGCTATCCACCAACATAGCTGCAGGACGGCCAACAAGGATTTCAGCTTGTACTCTTTGACAAAAGATTCACGACACAAAAGAAAGACATTATTTTGTTTATTATCTTTAGACGATGATAAATATAAAATATTATGAGCTGTAGTGTTTGTTACAAGCAAGAAAAGAAAACATTTCTGCACAGTTTTAATAGAAGCGAAAAGCGGATTACTTTGATCCTGACTTAACGTTTCGTTGTATCTTGTTGTTTATTTGATAAAATAGTGCTATATACGAATATTGTGACGTATATTATTATTATTATTTTTATTATTATCACATTTTCGTTTAGTATACTATTGGTCTTCGTTTATTTGAAAAAAATTAAAAGTATCAAATATGAAAATGGAGGAGTTTTTATTTTCTGCCACTATTAATACTAACTAGACTATTGGACGATCTTTTGAAGACTGAAAAAATTCAAAAGCATAAGATCTCTGGCTTTGTCTATTACACTCCTTAATTACAAAAAATGAACGAGAAATTAATTTAGCTTCAAAGGAAGCAGAAGTTGACGACAGAAGTGAAGACTCACTACAGAGTCTTCATAGGCTAGCTTGCTTAGGCATCACGGGAGCGATGAGCTCCTGCCAAACAATAGCAATTAAAGCGGTCCTGGGATACACTCCTCTGGGGCAGGAGGTGGTGAGAACAGTCGCTTTAAGTATAATGAAGAAAAAAGGATAATAAATGCTACCTTCTTAGAAGGCATTATGAAGATATTGCAAGTATTTCCTGAGGCTGAAATGTTCACCAAAGTGTCAGACGCAATGGTTAAGAAATACTCCTGTGACAACCCATATGTGGTCTCTATCAGAAGTAGGGAGAAATGGATTAAAAAGGAGGCCTACCCTACAAAAGGAGTCCTGAAGTTTTACACAGATGGTTCACGCCTTGACTCTAGGGCAGGATACGGAACACACGGACCAGGAGTCGACATGGCTGTGCCCCTAGGAAAACATGCAGCGGTTTTCAGGCGTAGGTCATGGCAATAGACTCATGTTCCAGAAGACTCATACAAATGAGGACAAAAAGATTAAAATACCTAATACTATCGCACTGAAGACACTTGATACCTGTTCGTTTGATTCTAAAGCGATCTGGGAATGTAAGAATGCTCTAACATAGCTGGCAATGAATAACAAAGCTCTGGTCAAAAATTGGGAAAAGAGGATAAGAAACATTAATTAGATTACAGCCTCAGGATTAAGACTATCCAAAATGTTTATCTCTCCTTACGTTAAAGGGTGGAAATCTCTCTTAGATCAGAATAAGGAGGATATAATAATAATACGAGGATCCAATAACAACACTCGTATAACGAATGTTGACAGGACATCCAACCAAAGCCAGTGAATTTGTAGTTTAAACCATAACCCACCGACATCTAATAAATTTCCAACTTCAAGCAATGATCCACCCACAGCTGGTTAATTTCCACCATCAAACAATGTCACACCGACCCTGAATAATTTTTCTCTTTCAAACCAAAAAACACCAAACCAAGTGGTGACCAAAACAAGTAGGGATTTATCGACATAGTAGCATATCAGGTAGGGTTTGTGTTTTGGTTGAGTTTAAATTTGTATTCTTTTTTTACATTTATGACAACGAATGAGAAGCTATTACGAGATTATTAGATGTATTTTATTCATTTTAGTATGTATCATGAACACTAACACTAGTTGTTTTAATATTTATAGCTGTATTATTATATGTAGTTGAATTCCACCTAAAGCCAGTGAATTTCCAAATTCAAGCAATCACCCACCGGCAGCTAATGGATTTCCAACTTCAACTATTGATCAACCCACAGCTAGTTATTTTCCACCATCAAACAATTTCACACCTAAACCGAATGAATTTTCTCTTTCAATCCAAAAACACCAATCCAAGTGGTGTCCCAAAAAAGAACTGACCCGGTTAAAGATTGTGAAAAGCCAGATCAACGTTAAGATCTGAAGAACTCTGAAAGCGACAAACAGGACTTTGTTTGCTGTCTTCCGAATCCGGAGACTCAAACCTCGGCTCCACTCTACACTCCGGATTCTCCAGGTACTGTGCCGTGTCCGCGTTGCAGTGTGGCCAGCACAGACAGCCCAAGTTGAAGGCATCTCTCCAGCACCCACTAACGGTAGATTACTCTGCCAGGACGTAAGGTGTCAGATGCTCTGCGACTTTGCTGTCAAGACAGCACGCATAGTCCTGTTTGTCGCATTCAGAGTTCTTCAGATCTTAGCCTTGATCTGGGTTTTCACAATCTGTAACCGGTTCAGTTTTTTTTTTTTTTACCTTTGATTGTGTTAAACATTGTTGGGTTCTGTGAAAGAAAAGCAATATTTGGTCCGTTTTCATGTGATGCCTGTTGATGGTGGAGAGCAATGCAAACAAGCATCAGGTCCAATACTAGCAAAGAGTTAAGTTCACAGGTCTTGTCACATTTGAAAACTCTGGATAATGCTACAGAGTCAAAAGGTATGCCCGCAAAAAGAGATAATACGTTTTCCTTTACTTCATGAAGAAAATCCATTACATCAGGGGATAGTGAAGTTAACAGGAGGAACACCTTGTTGAACCATGCAAAGAGAAAAAACCATTTTGCAGTTTTCAACCACAAACACAAAATGTTTTTAAACATTTCTTAAAACATATCTTTGAAATCTACCTTACATTTATTCAATTTTCATAATAATGTTTTAAAGCAGAGGAAAGTTCTGCTTCTTTGAACTCATCACATGGTAGCTATGTTGTGGTTACACGTAAATTGCAGTATCGAGACTAATGTTATAAATGTAAATTCTTTGGTTTATCAAGTTCCGATTGTTATAGGCAGTATTTTCGTTAGTTTCTCGTCAGAAGCACACAACTTACATGAGGTGTTTACAAATTGTCCTTAGATCATGGAAATAAGACAACATTCAGCAGCCTATTGCTCTTAGTGGAACTGAGATAAAGCATATGTTGCAATCGTAAAGATAATTCTGCTCAAATTTTACAATTCCAATCTTTAGTTACTTTTATAAGAAACAAAAAATAGGAAATCGGACTACAACCTACATAATGATTTTATATATAAAATAAATGAATTATTATCCTGGCGTGTTGGTGGTCACATGGCCACATTCATAAATGGCTTATTTTCAGACAGAACTATCCAAGTAAGTCTCGGGAAAACTCTTTCCGATCCTCTCATTCATGTAAATGGAATCCCGCATGGAAGTGTTTTAAGCTGCACCTTGTTTACCATAGCAATACATGAATTTGCATTGTACTTTATACCTCCTGTACGCTGTTCTTTGTTTGTAGAGGGTTTTGCAATTTTTATTTCGGCAAAGTCTCTGCATACTTTTGAAAGAGCTCCTTAGTCGACTATTAACCGGCATGAACAGTGGTGTCCAACTAAGTGCATTGCTTCAAACCCTGGAGAAACAACACTAACTTCGATCCGACAGGGAATACCAACTACCGTGGGAATAACATTTTTGGGTCTTATGTTTGATTCTTGTCGTACTTGGGTGGCACAAACCCGAAATTGAAAAAACAAATGTTTAAAACGCCTTAACATCTTGAGAGCTCTAAACGGAACAAAGTGGGTGGCTGACCGGATCTGCTTGCTCAAATTTTACAAATCCACCATTCGTTCCTACGAAGATAACGGTTGCTATGCTTACGGATCAGTAAAAGCAAATATTCTCAAAATGTGAGATATAGTCAAAAACTCTGCCATACGACCAGCCACTGGAGCCTTTCATTCCACCCCCATCATGAATTTTTTTGCTGAAACTGGAGAACCCTCCCTTATGTACCGACGACTACAATTATCACTGAATAATATGTATGCATTATCATGATAACCTGAAAACCCTGATTTTAGATGAGACCTACTTAACCTTCTTCAAGATTTGTTCCTCGCAAGTATGGCCCATTTGCAGCCATTTTGACAATAACATTGTTAAGTTTGATATATTGTTATTTATTACATGTGTTACCATTATAATTTGATTTTAAATATTGTCAGAGTGGCCCATCTACAGTCACTCTGAGAGTAAATTTTTGAGTTGTTATATTATTTTTGTTAGTTAACCATGATTAAAATGAATGACAACGCCATAACAGCAGGCGGTTGCCATGTATGCAGAGGCCATTAATTATCTCTTGTATTTTATGGCCCAAAAACACCTCTACTCCAAATATTATTTTTGAGGATAAACCTACCGCCATACATCATTAAAACATTAAAACAAAGTCCTTTTGACTTTTAAAGAATCGTTTACACTAGAGTTGTCAATTTTCCAAAGTTTTGAAATATTCAATTCACAACTGAGATATTACCTGGAACTTCATAACAATAGTGAGATTATACTCCCTTTAGCTTTTCAATAAATGATTTTACACTTTCTCTTTTAATGCGGAATTTCTCTATGAGCCTAGCGTTACCTCTTTTTTCAACAGGCATCTGTCCGGTGGTGGCATAATTTTTCGCAATGTTGTTATCACGAAATCTACTAAGACCTAAAAGTCCAAGATATGTTTTCTGACATACCTGAAACTTAAAGTCCATGGTCCCCTTAATTTTTACTAGGTACTTAACTGCGACGCTCTTCTTTCCACCATTTTGTTTGGATCTATCTCTTTGAGGTAATGACACTTCAATATGTTTCAAGATGAATGTATCTTAATGTCCTTGGTCCCCTTAATTTTTACTAGGTACTTAACTGCGACGCTCTTCTTTCCACCATTTTGTTTGGATCTATCTCTTTGAGGTAATGACACTTCAATATGTTTCAAGATGAATGTATCTTAGAGTCTTCACAGGGTATTTATAAAATGCATTATGGAACTCCTTTACATCAGACATCCTTAGTGATTTACATTTGTATGTTGGGCCATTATGAGAACATCTGTGAAGTTCTGGCATTTGAGTAGGCATGTGCCTGAAAACAAACAAATTCATCAGGCTAAAGGTTTTAAAGTAAGTAAAATTGATTAGAGCTATTTAAGCAACGACCACACATCTACAAACAATGACCGATGAATGGAAAACAAAAATCGACAACTTTATGAAATCCGGACTCATGCTTATCCGAACTCACATTAGTTTAAACTCCCATTAATCCGGAGGTTAACAGCCAAAATTGTAGGTTTTTATACTCCTTACCTTTTTCTCTTATCCTTTGTATTTTTCCATTCTTCAGGATTTGATTCCTTTTCCTTGCTTTTATCAGGTGGAGTTGGTAAAATGTGTTCCGATAAACTCATTACAACTTCACAATTAACTTATATAGATTGTAAAAATATTAAGTAAATACAGAACAAATCACAGGCAGCAATACAGAGGCAAGACAAAATTACAAACATAAACAAAGTCATGTAACTGAATCCAGGCCACCCTTTGGGTAAGAGGATAAAGATAGTTTTGGAACGATAGTTGATTAAAGGTCACATGTAACGCCATCCCATTGGCTGATGGATTATGCTAGTTTTGGAATGGCATTACTGAAATTAAGTGAGTTTTGGAAATGACACCCATTTTTTAGCATTAAATATCCATATGATACTGTTAGTTTTGGAAAGCTATGACCTGACTGCTTGATTCCCCTCTTTCTGATAAATGCAGTGATACCAATAACTCAATTTCGAACAAATGGATTTTGTGAGTTTTTGAATCGCCTCATATTAACAATCCGTATTACACAGTAATTCTGCGTGATGACTAACTAAAATTACAAACAGGGGTATGAATCTAAACACAAAACGAACGCAATTTGGAAAAATATACATACCTCCACTTTGGACATCGCTTTTTGAAGAAAAACCATTTATCATACATCATTTAGAAGTTGAGGATTCTCCTACCATAAATAGTGACAAACTTTAAGGGAGCTGCTTTGGAAAGTAGCCTTCACACCTTCCTAGTGAACCACTAGATATACACCATCAAAGAATTCACAGAAAATAAAATTCCTAGAGGAGTTATTATGACGCCTGATATTCTATTATACACAGTAATACACAGTATTTATCCATGATGACTAACTAAATTTACAAACAGGGGAATGAGTCAATAGACAGAACGAAGGCCATGTAGAAAATTACTCTGAACATATTCTAGGTGCTGCACTCTGGATGCGCCAACGTATAACAGTGGGGCTATATCGTCTCGCCATATTTTACTTAAATTAAGTGATTTCAAGTTAAGTGGAAAAATTGTTTCAAACCCAGCAATTTACATTTATTAACTGTGACTAATTATAAATTCAATTTTTACGGCATTGGACATTCAAGTGAGTAAGGCACATGAACTACATTATAACCTCACTCTGACTAACCAACAAGCATAATCTGGAGTTAGTCACATGTGCCTATTCACTCGTCCTAATTACGTGCGAGTCACATACCAGTACCTGCAAGCATCACTCATATCAGTCGTAGCTCAGTAACAACGGTGCGGACTGGTAACACCCAGTACCATAGATCGAATCCCGCTCTCAGTGTTATATTTTTGCTGTGTGGAAATAACTAATATATATATATATATGTTTTAAACTATTCTATGTGATTCTAAACTATTTATAATACTTTTAATTTATTTACTATTTATTATCCATTTTAACTATTTATTTATTTATTCTATTGACTGCCATTACTTGTGGATTCAAGACAATATTTTAATCTTATTAGGGCTGTAATACGGAATACAGCTATTGGCTTCAAAATTTAGCTACTGACTGCATATCTGTATTAGATACCAATAATTTTATTTAGCTGCTATATTTTAATTTATTTTTTTACGATACTGACAAAATTCGAGACAATGTTTTCCATTGAAACATCTAAAACTGGCAAGCCCCATATAATATTGTAATAACCATAAATACAGAGAAAGTTATTCTGTAAAAAGTGATGATGTTGTTTGGCGATGTTTGGGCAAAACTTGTGGTGCAACACTAAAGACAGATGAAAATAAATTAACTTATTATCTATTAACGCCAAACATACAGGACCACATCCTGTTACCATACACCCCACCACCGTCTGCGTCTCCGGCGGCTGACCCGACCTATTCGACACCACACTGTTCGACACCCACAACTACCACATCTTCTCTGGGGACTGTCAACTCCCCACCTACTCCCGTATCTCCGTCTGCAGCTGCACCGGAGATCGAAAATCAAGGCTCAAGGAAGAACTCGCAGCGATCAAAGAACAAATGAAGTGCATCTTAGACCATTCGATAGAATCGAATGCAAGACTACTCCAGTCCACCGACCAGGTGTTTGCACCTAGGTCTACTCGGGACGCGGATGCGTCCTGTGTTGTGACGCGTGACCAGGCCACTCAGTGCGAATCGTTGACCGACTGCTGTTTGGACGAACGTTGCACTTCACTTCGTGACTTGGTTTCAAGTCTTAGGACAAATATAGAAGTCCTTGAAACAGAAGCGGCTGCACTGAGAACCGAGAACATGTCCTGTGAAGGTTCAAAGGAGAATACTGTGGAGAAATACAACACAAATAATCTTCAAAAATCAAAAATAAATAGTATGTATGTACCTAAAAACAATATAAAAACTCAAAAGAAGAAAAGAAAGTAGAAATCAAAACAAAATTCGTGAATCAAAGGAAACTAAAAAGTCCCATGAGTTCGAAAAACAATCCAACAAAACTAGAAGTGTATATTTTAGTTCGGTGACAATCGAAGGTGACGGAAGGTGACAACCACGCACGTGGCCTGGCCTCCCTGGTATAGCAACGAGTGAGGAGGACGACTGCGGTCCCTGGATTCTGCAAGCCTGGGGCCAAGCTACTCGCCGTTACTTCCGGAGCCCCAGGTAGCTGCTATGTCTTGCTGGCCGGCACCAATGACATAGCTGCCGGAGAGTCCGAAAACCTCTTCCAGGACCTTGAGCAGTGCATCTCCACCCGCATCGGATCTGCCAGAGTTATTCTAGCTACTGTCCCACACAGACACGACCTGCCTGAACACCATCCAGTAAACCAGCAGATAAACCTCGTTAATAGCTACATTAAAGAGTTGTCCTATAGATATGAAGAGTTAAATCTTCTTGATTTTAACACCATCAAGAGACGCTGGTTTACTAGACATGGAATGCACCTACGAGTTGCTGGAAAGCGCATCCTGGCTGAGTTAATCCTTCAAAGATCAATTGATCCGTCATGAGCCTGTACGGGATCTAATCAATCAAAAGAAGATTAGAGACACGAGGACTACATATATCAAGCTCCTTAACTTTCTGCTCGTATAGGAGACATGGAGTTTTCTAAATTATGAGGATCCCGTAGATATACAGTTTAAAAATGTCGAGGAAAACTTTAACTTTCATTTGAATATGAGCTATCATTTACGTAAAGGTCCCCAAAAACCGAGAAAGCAAAAGCGCACATAGATTATCAAAGGTATCCTGGTTTCGAGAGAAAAATTATTACTTTTCTCCGAAATTAATAAACACACTTCAAATTTAGAATTCAAAAGTTTCTTCAAAATTATAAACGAATTTACAGAAAGGTCCTCAAAGCTGCGAATGCTTACGATGTCAATAAAGCAACTCCTCGCATGGGCCATAATAATCAATAAAAAATCACGAACAGACAAACAAATTGATTTGAAAATTGGCAATGAAAGAATCAGCGACCCGTCAAAGATCGCCGCTGAATTCAACAATATTTTTGCCTCGGTTGGAGCGGACCAAGGACTTGGACAGAGTCAACGGATCCCTCCATTGGCGCCGAGCCCAGCAGCTTCTAGGCTCTGGCCCCGATCACAGAGGAGGAAATTGCCAGAGTGTTAAGATACCTTCCACCCAAAAAAGTCAAATGACTTAAATCATGTCTCAACATGGCTGTTGAAGCAGTGCTCAAAGCACTTATTAAAGCCACCCGTGCATTTGATTAAACTTCTCTTTTCACTCGGGAAACTTTTCCTCCTCTCTTAAAATAGCAAAAGTCACCCAAGTCTTCAAGAAAGGCGATCCCTTTTTAGTTCAAAATTATCGCTCGATATCAATCCTGCCGGCCTTCAGTAAGAATTTTTGAAAAGGTCTTCCTTATTCGGATTGTGAAATTCTTAGAAAAACACAATCTACTATTGAATAACCAATTCTGTTTCCAAAGTGGTCCATCAACTATAGACGCAGTCGTACGTCTAGTGGATGTGATAGTAGAAGGAATTGAAAGTCGAAGAGATACATTAAGTGTCTTTCTCGACTTATCTAAAGCTTTTGACTGTGTTGATCACAGCGCCCTACTTTATAAATTGGAACGTTATGGGATACGAGGCGGGCCTCTCAAGTGGCTCAAATCGTACCTAACTGATAGAGCCCAATTTGTGAACATCTCCCATGCACTATCGAAGGAGAAAGGGCTAAGCTACGGGGTTCCTCAGAGATATATTCTCAGCCCATTGATTTTCTTGATTTATATAAATGACGCTGGCTCATCGCTACAACATGGACGACTCGTCCAGTATACAGATGACATGAATCTTTGTTTGAAGACAAATTCAATCAGAGAAATTAAAACTATAACATTCACTGAGCTCCATAGTACTATTCAAATATTCAACGAACTCAATCTCAAAACAAATCCTGCTAAATCAACATTCATTCATTTCGTTCTACGATAGTCAGTCATATTACAGTCCAACAGTCATGCTGGATGAAACAGATATCGACGAGGTCTACTCAACGAAATTCCTTGGAATACACCTAGATCGGGGGTTGAAATGGGATTTCCATATAGAAAGTGTTTGCTAAAGCTTAAAGTTATCCTCAGGAAGCTATATATTGAAACAACTATCCAAATATTGCCCAGCCCGGGTGCTTATGACGGCATATTATGGAGTAATCTACCCACACCTCTCCTACGGTTTGGTTTTGTGGGGAGGTTGCACAAACACAAACTTTTCCAGATGGTTTCCACTTCAAGAAAAGCAGTCAGATTAATTGCAAAATTGCAATGGAGAGAGTCGTGTAGGCCAGCATTTAAAAATTTGCAGCTGTTGACACTAACCTACCTTTTTACCTGCCAATACGTTAATTACAGCCCAAAACAATTTAGTATTATTTTGGTATTCGTTTAATTTAACCCTGTAGAAAATACGCTTACACGTTTTGATAGAATTGGTAATAAATTGCCTTACGTTCGATAATTATTTTTAAGAAATATATTAAACCCCTTTTGATTTATCTCTTGATGATCTACGTGATCACTACAGCCAACTCCCGTCTCCTATCCTGATGGTTGGCGATTTAAATGCACACCATCGCTCTTGGGGTTCCAGCCATTCTGATCGGAGGGCTAGCATGGTTGCGGGGTTGAGGGATGAAGTGGCAGCGGTCGTTCTCAATAACGAATCGGCCACTTACATGTGCCCTAGGACTGGCACATGGTCGGCAATCGACCTGTCAGTCTGCAGTCCGGTCGTGGCAACTCGAATGCATTGGTCCGTACTTCCCGTACTTTCAGGGAGTGACCATGCGCCCATTGCCGTGGCTTTTTAATTATTTTCCGCCTTCGACAGAAAGGTGTCCCAGGTGGAAAATTAAGAGGTCTGACTGGAACGAGTACAAAAAGAACATAATTTCTCAAACTATTAATCAAACGACATAAATACAGCCACTATATTATTTACGAGTATTATTCGTACATCTAATATTATAACATCCGCAGAGCGGAGCATTCCAAAACCCTCGGGTTCACCAAACAAACGCCAGGTTTCTTGGTGGTCTGAAAAGTGTTCGGCGGCTCTAAAGGAACGTCGAAAATGTTTAAGACAGTTCAACAGATCACAGATCAAGACAGGTTTTTAGACAGAGACGGCGGCAGTCCTGGCTGAACTACACAGATCGAATAGTTCGAACTACTCCAGCATCTGATGTTTGGAGGAAGATGTAATCTATTTACTGTAAGAACCCCCCACCTTCTCTGATTGCTCTGGAAAATGGTACCAATGTGGTAACTGATCCCACGACAGTTTCCAACTTACTCGGCTCACATTTTGCGGAAATTTCAAAAACGTCATCTTACAATATGGAGTTTCAAAATAAAAAAGAAAATACAGAAAGACATCCTCCAAATTTAGGGGGTTAAGGCCAAATCCTACTCTTATGAAATAGGCCTAAATGATTACGAGTTTAAAGTCATTCATCAATGTGATATCCCATCTCAATGCCATTTTTTTTTTTTTTAATCTCTCTATGTTTAAAAAGTCTCCACTCCAGAAACAGTCTACCAACAATAATTCCGTCAAATACTAGGAAGCCTCACACCCTGTGATGTTGTGTATAATGACGGGTCAAAGGAACGTTGTAGAACTGGATGTGCTTTCGTCACTGGGATTAGACGATACGGATTTCGTTTCCCCAAGGACTCTTCCATTTTCACAACCGAATTAACAGCCATCAAATGGCCCTAAATATACCGTGTCCCATGACAAAAAATTGGTTATCTGCAGCGACTCCCTTAGTGGTATACAAGCCATCAGCTACATGTTTTGAAAACACATCATCATCCGCGAACTATGGAACTCTTTGTTTACCCTTCGGTCTGAAGGCGTTGATGTCTTTCTTGTCTGGGTACACCTGGACACATTGGAGTATCCGGAAACGAGCTGGCAGATAGAGGAGAGCTAAAGAAGCATTAGAACTCCAGCCTTACACTGCACGGATGATTTTCTTCCGACATTATCCGGGTGGCGAAGGTTAAACTGAAAGCCAAATGGAATACCGATTGGCAGACAGTCGTTAACAAGTTACGACGTATTAAAGACTGCGTTGGACTCCGGGATACAGCGAACCGCCCGAGTCGTCGTGAGGAGGTTGTGTTGTGTCGCCTGCGGTTAGGCCACACGCTTCTCACACATGTCTTCCTCATGAGTAGAGATGATCCTCCGGTCTGCGACACATGTAACACTATCATTACTGTTAAACATGTGCTTGTTGACTGCCCTCGCTACTCGGTACATAGGCGCTACTCGAATCTGCCGGCTTCGTTGAATGATATTCTCTGTGATGACGAAGCTATGTTTTCTGAATGCAACGTCGCTGATGAATAAAGTTTTATGTTAAGTATTACGTTAAGCTTATTTATTCCGATTATCGATTGCTGTTTATATTTATAAATGTTATTATTTATTTGTATTTATCATTATTATGACAGCTGCCAAATTAGGCCCCTTTACAGCTACCTTGGTGGCAGTAAAATTTGTTAAGTTTGCACAGTTTATTTAATTAATGTCATGTACCTTGTCCTTATGTACGTTGTATTTTGTCCTTTTAGCCTCTTTATATGGGTTATGACGTCTCTACAGTCTTTTCCTTGTTACATTTATTGTTATCTAGTTTTTAAGTAGTTGGTGAGTAAATTATTTACTCACCTCCAAGTCGTGATTCCTATTTCTTTTGTTATATAGAATGTAATATTTATTTACCTAATTGACACCACCAAATACGATAATTTTTTCTTGAGGGCGTTGATAACCGCAGCGTATTTTTGCCCCTTATATAGATAAAAAAAAAATGGATGAAATTTGTAACCTCCACCAGGATAGTTCCATTCCTCAGTTTCCTTATAGATTTAGGTTGCCCTCCACAGGCTAGTAAAGATTTGTGGATAAGTTAACGGGCTCACTTCCTTCCCACACTAGGTGTTGTTGAATCATTATTTGAAGGTAGAAATTCACTAGGTTTTGTTGAATCATTATTTGAAGTTGGAAATTTTTGTATGGGGGAATTCATTAGATGTCGGTAGATAATTGTTTAAAGGTGCAAATTCACTAGCTCTGTGAGTGGATGATTGCTTGAATTTGGAAATTCATTAGCTGTCGGTAGGTGATAAAGTTGGGAATTCACTGGCTTTAGGTGGATGTATGTTTGGAAGTGGAATTTCATTAGAAGGCAATAATTCATTGCTTTAAAGGTGGAAATTCAGGAGCTGTCAGTGGATCATGATTTAAAGGTTAAAATCAATAGGTATTGTTAAGTCATTGTTTGGATGAGGGAACTCATTAGCTGTCGGTGGGTCATTGTTTGAAACTGGTACCGGTTGTGCATTACAGTTTGTTGTTGGTCATTCAATGATTTGTCTAACCCCACCTG
This sequence comes from Homalodisca vitripennis, assembly GCF_021130785.1. Lineage (NCBI taxonomy): Eukaryota > Metazoa > Arthropoda > Insecta > Hemiptera > Cicadellidae > Homalodisca > Homalodisca vitripennis. Next base: position 46,551 of record NW_025776465.1, read on the forward strand.
ATACGCTTTAATGTAACAAATGCAGACATCAATTTGATAATAGGAATTTGGGTTTTTATAATTCAATTGATAAATTAAAATTACGTTTTGTGTAAAAACAAGTAATCCAGACAAAAAGGAATTAATTCATTTGTATACAATAACACAGCAATAAATAATAAAACAACTTGTGTTATTGTTTTAAATATACTTAATATAATAGAATAAGATACGTATAATAATGCATTTATAAATCTCGAAAACAGCTTCTCCTTCTTGATCAGAAATGTTCAAAAAAGAATAATAAATATCTAATTAAACACAAAAATTCTTTTTTCATTGAGTAAATTACTTTTAGCTTTACGTGGGTAATTGTTTGAAATAGAAAATTCATTATATCTCGGTATGATCGTGTTTTTGATAGCGGAAATTCACTAGCTGTAGGTGTATCATTGCTTGAAGGTGGAAATTCACGGGGTTACCTGAGCTGAGTATGTCATTACTTCCAATTACTTGTGGCATACTCCTTGCATAAGATTATATTTTATTTACTTACCAAATAGGATCCCATACGCTTCCTTCTACTTCTAGCCACCATGGGCCTAACTCTGTCACTGCCGACACTGGAATTTTTAGGAGTCTTTACACTTTCTTTCTCTTCCTCTATCATCATCCAACCGTTCCAGTGCATGACTCGCTGGGAGTGCTTAAGCCGGTGGTGGAGCCCTATCTGGAGCCGGTGAGAGTTGATGTGAGCTTGCCCTGCCGAGGCGTCATGTACTGGTGCAGCATTCAGCCACTTCGATGTCCTTGGTCAGGAAGTGTGTACTGAGCAGGAGCCGTGCTACTATACCCAGCCTGGTTAAATGAGTCAACACCGGTTGCCCCAACTCCAAAAAAAGGAGATTCTAACTCTGAAACCATGTCTGTCCCTGTCCAGTCCGCACAGTGTTCCTCATTTACAGTCTTGGAGGGTATGGTGCGGGCATTAACTAAGCAGATGGCTGCTCTGGTTCAACAACTTGCCGCAGGTACTGGGTAACAGTCTGTGGTATTGCCCAGTAAATCTCCCCGAGACGTTTAGACCTCCCCCAAACCTAATGCACAGTCTTATAATAAACCTTCACCAGGAGCTCTTACATACAGAGATAAAGTTCACCAAAATTTAAAACCAGTCTTAAATTTAGAAGAGAGAAAGAAACTGTCAGAAAAGATTAAGATGAATATTCAACCTAAAGTCGATAACAGGTCAAAAGTGCCTTTTTGAATCCTAATACGTCATCATCTAAGTCATCTCAACTGTGCAACAATGATGGTGATACAGCTGATGACCCATTGTAGCTCCGGAGTGAGTTCCAAACGTTACATAGAATTTTCCGCCCTGTAACAAAACAAAGAAAAAAATTACCACGTAGTAAAGAAGTTAAATACGGAATTAATTATAATGATAATAATCATAAAATCAAGCTTATACAATGGAATATTAATGGCTTAAGAAGTCATTTAGAGGATTTAAAACTACTTATAAATACAAAAAGACCCAAAATAATATGTATTAAAGAAACCGAATTAGGTCCTCACATACCTCTTACAATTAATGGTTATGACACTTTTTCGTTTAGATCACCAGCAAGAAATAGCCTGTAGCGGTGTTGCGATACTTTCGTATTCTTGTATGAACGCCAGAGTCTTGAACATCGTCAAAAATCTACAGGCAATTATAATAACAGTCAAAATTCCTGTCCTTAGAAATCTAAGTGCAAATTTATTTCTCGTCTTCAAACCCTTGAGATGCCAACACTAAATTTGATTGGATAGAGAATTCCAACCGTCGAAGAAATAAACTTTCTGGGTCTTATATTTTATTCTCGTCTTACATGGGTGGCAAACATCCGACAATTAAATAACAAATATTTAAAACGTCATAACATCTTAAGATCTTTGAGCAGGAGAAAGTGGGGGGCTGACCCGAGCTGCTTGCTCCTATTTTACAAAGCCACCATTCGTTCCTGCCTAGATTATGGTTGCCATGCTTACGGATCGGCAAAAGCAAATATTCGCAAAATATTGGATACATTCCAAAACCACGTAGGAAATTTCACAACACCTCTTATTCGGACATCGCTTTTTGAGGAAAAACCATTTATCATACATCATTTGAAAATTGAGGATTCTCCTACCATAAAAAGCGAAAAAGCTTAAGGTGGCTTTCTTGAAAAGAAGACTCCACGCCTACCTAGTGAATCACCAGATATGCATCATCAAAGAATTCACAGAAGAAAATATAGAAGCCTAGAGAACTAATAATGACGCAGACTTATATTATATTACAAACCGTATTACACTATATTTCTGCATGTTGACTAAGTGAATTTACAAACAAGGGTATGAGTTAATACACAAAATGAACTCTATGTGGAAAAATATACATTACCTAACCTTTGGACATCGCTTTAAAAAAACCCATTTATCATACATTATTTAAAAATTAAGGATTCTCCCACCATAAATAGAGGACAAGCTTAAGAGAGCTGCCTTGGAAAGAAGCCTTGACACCTTCCTAGTTAATTACCAGATATACAGCATTAAATAATTCACAGAAGAAAAAGTCTTGGAGAAGTGATTATGTCGCCTGATAATCTATTACACACAGTAATTCTGCATGTTGACCAACTGAATTTAAAAACAGAGGAATGAGTCGATAGAAAACCGAAGGCCATGTATAAAATTACTCACTACTTCTACTCCGGACGTCGCCTTTGAGAAAAAAAGTATCCATTTTACATCATTAAAAAATTTAGGATTCACCTAACTATAAATAGTGAAAAAGCTTAAAAGAGCTGCTTTGGAATGAAGCCTTTACACGGTATCTCCATGCTGTACAGTGATAAATGTGGGATCTGCAACATAGGTGTAAAATACTCTTCTGTGTGCTGCACCGGACCTTGTAAAAATAACACCATTCAAAATGTATAGGGCTGTCACTTAGTGACTTCAGAAAACTACTGAGAGCAGGCAAAGTATCATGGCAGTGCAAAAGATGTGTGCAGCGACAACCCTCTGATGAGCCGCAAAGTCTAGAAGCCCATAATCAAATATCAAGATGATGGCAACCCCACAATCAATATAATTCAGGAAGAATACTTTGAATGCGATCCCAATAATAATTCATATGAAGTTGAAAATTATTTTAATATTTCAGAACAATCGCCTTCTATTTTAACTCAAACAACAATAAATAACTCGTTGAGGGAGCTGGAAAACAGCATCACTGAGACCAACCTAAAAGAAAGTAATTGTGATGCAGATAAGCTGGCCATGGCAGCTAAAATTGGATCTGCTCTCCTAGAAGAAAACCAATCACTAATTAAGGCGAACCATTCACTAAGGGCAACACTGGCTACTATAGAGGCAATTGCTGAAGAGACCAAGGGTAAGGATCATGAATACCAAGTAAAAATTAAACAACTGGTAGAAACCCTGCAGTTAATTTATCATGAAGCTGAAAAAAGTAAAATATATTTCTCAGAAATTCAGAGGATATTTGAGGAACATTACAAAGAACAGCAACAAGTTATTATCGTATACAGTGAAGAAATCAATAACCTCGACAAGATTATATTAACATAAAAAGAGCACTAAATACAACACAGAACATTAATATCAAAGACGTAGAAGAAACTAAAGTAACAAAAAATGTCAAACAGATATTTACACTTCTAATATGCAATTTGTATTACTATCTGGGACACAGATTAAACCACAAGAGTTTGAAAACTGCTTAAAGAATATGATGGATAGATTAGAAGCCCTAGAAAACAAATTGCTCCAGCTTTAGTTGGGAGTAGCACGAGATCGCCTTCCTTGTATTGTTGATTATAAAGGTGGTTTCCCACATCCAGGAACTCCTTCCATCAACTCCAGTCTTTTCTCCTCAGTGTATTTAATGTTATCACTTTTTTAATAATCTTGTATAGTCTTAGCTGATTCATTACTTCCGTTTCATCTTAGACCAACAAAATTCAATTTTTTTTGTTTAATGCTAGGATCAACTGAGTACCTTGAATTTTTACACACAAACCGTGTACCAACAAACCCATGACAATATTGATTTTTGGATTGCTTCTTTCACATCTTGACTAGATAATGCATTTTTGTATATGTCCTTAGATTTATAGAATTGTTGTAATAAGGAGCTTTCAGATTTCTGCTACACGTACCTTTGTTCTCTCGTTGAAGCTTTAGAATATGATATTGATCCAGTAGGTTTACTAGTGCTTGCTGTAGTGTGTGATTCACTAGAAGAGTGGAAAGGATGTGTTGGTTTCCTCCAATCACTACAGATATTTGAGTTGTTTGTTGCTATTCTGGATATTATTCTCTGATACTTAAAGGGGTTGTTTAACACAGACTCTATGTTTCTTTTTATTGCCTTTTCTCGAGTGTAAAGTCAGAATCTATGCATGTAAGTATTGCAGTCAAATTGAAGTAAAACCAGCAGCACTTCTCCGATGGTGTCGTTTATTGGGCGTATTGGCAGCCATGAGTGTTCAATATCCAGTGAGATCAGGAGTAGGTATTTAATGCAATAATTTAAACTTCTATGAATTTAAATCATTTTGATTTCCAACTATTTAGGCCTGACGAGTAATTTACAACAATGAAAAGTTTCCCTCGAAGTGTGATTGTTACAAAACAGTTATATGGACATGCATTTCATTGGGCTCTATTTAATATCTGTAGGAGTATGTCTAAGAGCAATGAAGGTACACAGCTATTTGTGTCTCTGTCGTACAATACCAATCCGCATGCTTTTTCCTAGTTGGAGTATAGGTTTAATTGTTAGGAGATCAGGGGGTTTTGTCTGAGATAAGAGTACAACTTTTTAGGTTTGTTATATTACTTTCATCCATGAAGTTTAGGAAAGACAACAGGCCATTGTTTGAAACTAAATGCAGTTCTTCTGATAACTTTCCTACAGATGGTGCTAGTTTGAGATGTATCAATATCCTCATCATCACCTCCTGTTTATTTAAAATACTTAAGGATACACTGTCTAATTTAATAACTTGATTTGAATTGATTTCTGGCGTCGATTCCATGCAAGGCGCCATCAATGCTGAGGTGTTTGTGCATTTTGGAGACACTGCAAATTGGTTCATTTTCTTTGTTGAATTCTGTTTGGATTATCTGGTCTTTTTTATCTGTTTGTTTATGTTTGCAAAATGTTCATGTTTTTTTGTTTTCTAGGCTTATAATCCATCCACCATATTTTTTTAAGCGGTTTAAAAACTGTTGTGCTGTAATCTGTGTCCCAGTTACTAATGAAGATTGCATATTAGAATTGTAAATATCTCAGATCGCCGATGAGAGCAGTCGTGTCCTTATCTCTCCGACCGCTGATTGCCTGAGTCGTGTCGTTACATGTCCGGTACGGACTGACTGTTACAGTGTATTTAATTGTTTTATATCAACATTTTAAATAATTTATTTTTATTGTACTAGTTTATTATCATGGCCGATAATTGTGAAAAGTGTAACAAGGACTTCGTCGAGAGTGATGTAGTGGCCAGGTGCGTCGACTGTAGGCATAGTTTTCATGCCACGTGCACGTGTACAGAATCGAACCAAAGTTTCACTAAATCTTGAAATAAAACCTTGAAGTGTGATTCATGTGTTGAGGAATCTAAATCTAATGCTTCAGTTCACAGTAGTGAGGACCTCGAAGACAAAAATTCTATTTTAGAAGCTATTCGGGCCCTAAAAATCGACAAAGAAGGCAAATTTAATGTAGTGTTGTTATCAGTTAGTGCTGTGCAAGACGATATAAAAAGTATTCGCGATTGTGTGATTAAGCTGGAGGGTGAACAGGAAAAACTACAGGAGCGCTGCAGCAGGCTGGAGCATGCTAATGACGCGTTGGCTGGCGAGGTGCGTGACTTGCAACAGCGACTGCACGATACCGAACAGCACTCTCGATCTGCTAATTTAGAGATAGTCGGTTTGCCAAAAACTGACAATAAAAATATTGTCGACTGTCACCATCACATTGCCGGTGCGCTTGGAATTGAGTTCACGATGGAGGACTTATCGATCGCTCATCGGCTGCGAGCTTACTCTTTGAGAAGGCATGTACATCCGCCGATTATTGTGCAGTTCGTCTCCAGACGCGTCAAGGAGGACTGGCCGAGGGTAGCGAGGACAAAGAAGAATTTAAACGCCGCGGACATCCACCCATCTCTCACACGGAGTAATGTATACGTGAACGACCACCTGACACCGCACAATAAAGCGACCTTCGCCGGATTTTTCAACGGAAAGGTCGTCATCAAGGCTGCTGAGGGTGCTGAGGCTGTGTGCGTCACCATGATGGAAGATCTCGACAGGTTTGACAACAAGAGATAACTTTCCTCTGTGGTCCGCATTACATAAGTAAGCTTATATCCCTATAAAATTGTGTGTCTTTCGTTAGTATAATAATCAAGTTTTTTCTTTTGTTTTATTCACTTTATATCTCATAAAAAAATACTTTTAATTTTGATTTGTACTGTATAATATAATCTAAAATTACATTTTCGATTTTACAACACTTTTTATTAGAGACAATATTTTTAAATTTTCTCTCCATCGGTTATTGTATGTGGAAATGATAAATTAAGTATGACATTGTGATTGATGCAATTTGTTATTATTAGTTTGTAGTATGGTTTTGTATGTTTTTTTATAAAATCAGAATATATCTAACTGTTACTAATCAATTAAATATTTTCTAAATTACATGTTTGCAATATTTATTTTCTTCTTTTTCTTCAAGTGAGTAAAACATTAAATATTAAAAATGCAATTATGTTAGTATTATTATATTTATATTGCCTGTTTTTTGTGTTAAATTATTAGCAACTCATACAAAGCATACACTTGTATATTGTATACACATCATAGGCTTAGGAGTAAAAAAATTAAGATTAATAATAAATAGTTAAAATACATTTAGAACTATTTAATTTATGTACACAGTTGTCTTTATTTAGTCTGTCTTTCCACAATTTAATATCTTTATTATTTAACCAGAAACTGTTTTATGATAAAACTAAATGTTCTGAATTCACAAACTTCTAAATTTTTCTGTGTAAGACTGAAAACTTTTAAATTTGAAAAACCTTAAAATGTAATAATTACGCAATCCTTTTAATTGTCAGCTGAAATTGGCCGTTTTAATGTAATCATATTGTAATAATATGGATTTATACAAATAACATATTACCTATATGCAATATTTAAGTGCTAATTAAATTTCTGTGTATGCCAGGGTACGTATACGCATTTATAAAATATACTTTTTTATTTCAAATATTTTAACCGGCTAGGCGGGTGATTGGGCTTGAACGGCATAAGTGGCTGAGAATGATGAGAACTCTTTGTATTTTCACAACTAATTTTTAGAACTAGAATCATACTTTGAATACAAAGATTTTTTAAGTAGTAATTCTGTTGATAAGCTTAAAATATTCCATTGCAAGATATTGGAAGTTTTGAAATACTTCTGATAAGAAGTATTTAAAAAAACTTTGACGAACTTTTGATTTATTTAAATGATCTTCCTTCGCTAGATATAATAATATTGACAGAGTGTTGGTTGAGGGGGTGTGAGGTGGGGTGGACCATTGACGGGTATGCCTTCGCATTTACTGATAAGTAGCGTAGTTATCAAGGCTGATCTTTTTCCACAACACTTATAACATGGTTTTTGTTTTTAGGCTTAGCTATTCCACTATTAATCAAATTTGCAGGGTATCCTGAAAAAGATCCTGAAAATTTGTAACTCGTACCATCCTGGATTACACAAGGTAAATGGAATTATGAAGACCGCCTACAAAATATTGGAACAATCTCCAGAAACAAAGGATCTTTTTAATAGACCTCCTAGAATTATTTTCAAAAGAACACCAAATTTCAAAAATCTATTAGTTCATCCAAAATATATTTAAGATAAAGACAACAGTCAAAATGTCAAACACAAATGCCATCCATGCAATACACAACGCTGTGGAATATGCAATATGATGCAATCTACAAACTGTTACAAAAGCTGCGTTACGCACAAAAAATATTCTATTGCAGAAGACATCACACGTAACAGTGAAAATGTGGTCTATAAATTATCCTGTAAACATTGCCCTAAATACTACATTGGAGAAACATCTTCGTCACTTAGGCTGAAGATGAACAATCATCGTGCCGATGTTTGACATCAAAATTTACTTAGACCCGTATCTGCACACGCTGTCCAACACAATCAATACTTTGAAAATTGTTTCTCTCTAATTGGATTCAAGAAGTTTCAAAATTATTACAATAAAGAATACACAAAATTATGACTAAGAAGATACGAACAAGCAAACATAATGGCTCTTCAATCAAAATCACCAGTTGGATTAAATTTGAGACGCAGTTAACTTAAATTTATTATGGAAACACTTTATCTATCTCCGTGTTTAGGAAAGGTTACATGTTTAATTTAATTGTTTCGATACCATGTGTTTTTTTTGTTTGCAATGTTTTAATAACTTTCATTCTTATATTTGTTTATATTTTATTTTATACATGCTTTTGATAATGTTACTGAAAAGTAACGAAAGTATTAAGCATTTTGAGTTGAAGAAACGTGTTTTGTTTTCTTTTATACCTATAAGAGTCCGTTGACATTTTCAGATCTGTGAGATATAGTGCAAGAAACTATATATATTTCAATTTCAATTTATCTCTTTATTCATTACATTGATTTATTTATGGTGACAAGAGTCTTGTTTATATTATTTTAACGTTAATTATTCATTGTGAATTATTTTAAAGTGTGTTACTGGAATACTTTTGTATGTTTTATATTAATTAGATATACAAATGCTACATTTGTTATCACTTTCAATGTAAAGATTTACTTTCGTATTTCATTTTTTGTGTGGAAATAAACGTGATTTGATTTGATCTGTTTGACATTCTTTATTACTCATACTTTCTACGTCTTTGTTCTTAATGTTCTGTGTTTTATTTTGCTCTCTTTTTAGATTAATATAATCTTGTTGGGGTTTATTGATTTCTTCACTGTACCCGCAAATAACTTGTTGCTGTTCTTTGTCATGTTCCTCAAACATCATTTCAATTTCTGAGTAATATGTTTTTCTTTTTCAGCGTCTTGATAAATTGCATGCAGTGTTTCTACCAGTTGTTTAATTTTTACTTGGTATTCATGGTCCTTACCCTTGGTCTCTTCAGAAATTTCCTCTATAGTAGCCAGTGTTGCCCTTAGTGAATGGTTCGCCTTAATCAGTGATTATGTTACTTCTAGGAGAGCAGATCCAATTTTATCTCCCATGGCCAGCTTATCTGCATCACAATTACTTTCTTCTAGGTTTGTCTCAGTGATGCAGTTTTCCAGCCCCCTTAATGAGTTATTTATTGTTGTGTGAGTTAAAATGGAACGCGATTGTTCTGAAATATTAAAATGATTTTCAACTTTATACGAAGTATTATTGGGATCGCATTCAAAGTATTCTTCCTGAATTATATTGATTGTGGGTTTGTCATACTCTTGATATTTGATTATGGGCTCTAGACTTTGCGGCTCATCAGAGGGTTGTCGCTGCACTCATCTTTTGCACTGCCATGATTCTTTGCCTGCTCTCATTAGTTTTCTGAAGTCACTATGAGACAGTCCTATACATTTTGAATGGTGCCATTTTTACAAGGTCCGGTGCAGCATATAGCAGAGTATTTTACACCTATGTTGCAGATCCCACATGTATCACTATACAGCATGGAGATACAGTGTAAAGTCTTCGTTCCAAAGCAGCTCCCATAAGCTTTTTCACTATTTATGGTAGGAGAATCCTCAATATTCTAATGATGTACGATGGATGGTTTTTCCTCAAAAAGAATGTCCGGAGAAGGAGTTCTAAGTAATTTTCTGCATGGCCTTCGTTCCATCTATTGACTCATTCCCCTTTTTGTAAATTTATTTAGTCATTATGCATAAATATTGTGTATTACTGTGAGTAATAGAATATCAGGCGTCAAAATAACTCCAAGATTTGTTTTTTTCTGTGAATTCTTTGATGGTGTACATTTGGTAGTTCACTAGGATGGTGTGTAGGCTACTTTCCAAAGCAGATCCCTTAAACTTTGACACTATTTAAGGTAAGATAATCCTGAACATTTAAATGATGTATGATAAATTGCTTTTCTCAAAAAGCGATCTCCGAATTGGAGGTATTGTGTCATTTTCCCCTGTTAGTAAATTAACTTGATCAACATGCAGAACTACTGTGTAATACCAACGCAACAGAATTGTGTATAGGGTAACGAATTAACAGGCATCAAAATCAATCCTTTAAGATTTGTTTTCTCCTGTGAATTCTTTGATGATGCATATCAGGTGATTCACTAAGTAGGTGTGGAGGCTTCTTTCCAAGGAACCTCCCTTAAGCTTAAGCTTTTTCGCTTTTTTTTGGTAGGAGAATCCGTACATTTTCAAATGATGTATGATAAATGGTTTTTTCATCAAAAAGCGATGTCCGAATATGAGGTATTGTGTAATTTCCTACGTGGTGTTCATTTTGAGTATTGACTCATTTACATTAGGTTGTAAATTAGGTTGGGTAGCATGCAGAATTAGTGTGTAATACTGTGTTAAAAATAATATCAGGCGTCATAATCAATCCTCCAAGAATTGTTTTCTTCTGTGAATTCTTTGATGGTGTATATCTAGTTGTTCACCCGCAACCTGTGAAGGCTTCTTCCCAAGGTAGCTCCCTTAAGCTTTTTCGCTCTTTATTTATAGTAGGAAAATCTTTAATTTTTTATGATGTATAATGGATAGTGTTTTCTCAAAAAGCGATGTCCGAAGAAGAGGTACTGTGCAATTTTATTAATGGCGTGCAATATGTGTATTGAAGTATTTCCCTGTTAGTACCATCGGTTGGTCAAAATGCTGAAGTACTTTGTAGTACTGTGTGTAAAATAATATCAGGCCTCATTATTAATTCTCCAGGCTTACATGTTTTCTTGGGTGAAATCTTTGATGGTGTATATCTAGTGGTGCACGAGGAAGGAGAGAACGCTTTTATCTAAGGCAACTCCCTTAAGTTTTTACTATTTATATTTAATGTTTTAATGAAGTATGGTGGTAGGTTTATCCTCAACACGCAATATTTGGAGTTGAGGTGTTTTTGGGTCATAAAAAATAAGAGGTTATCAATGGCCTCTGCATACATGACAACCACCTGCTGTTATGGCGTTGTCATTTAATCATGATTAACTGACAAAAAAAAATATAACAACTCAAAAAAATTTACTCTCAGGGTGACTGTAGAATTGCCACTCTGACAATACTTAAAATCAAATTATAATGGTAACACATGTAATAAATGACAATATACTAAACTTAACAATTTTATTGTCAAAATGACTGTAAATGGGCCACTCTGGAAATTAAAAAAAACACACAACAAGGGAATTAATATTAAATAACATTACAACAAAAAGGAAAACATTACTACCGGAATAGCTGTAAATGGGCCATACTGGTAATACTTGTAAATCTAACAAATAGTACAAACAACAAAAGTTAAATACTAGCAAATAACAAAAATACATAATAAATTAATAACAAGAACTATATGCGAGTAAAAGGGAGGCCTTCACCACCGGGGTAATGTCGGATGCCATCATCCGAGTGGATGTGGAAGTTCCAGTGTATCCTTCGCTCCTTCATCCGCCAGCTCGTTTACCGAAAAAACCACGTGACCAGATACCTAAACAAGAACTATGACGACGCCTTCAGATTGTAGTGAATATATGGAGTTACGTATGTCACCTAATATTATATTCTTTGAATAAATATCGTTGATACAATGTAAGCTGCTGAGGGAGTCTGTACAGATCACTAACCTCCCAGTTCTAGACCAAGTGATGTTGAGGGCCTTCTCTATAGCTGTTAGTTCCGCTGTAAATATAGAGGAATCTTTCGGTAGACGGAAGACGTAGCGACTACCTGCAGTAACGAATGCACACCCAGTCCTCGAATTGTCCTTTGATCCATCATTATGTACAATATCGCAGGGAGCTAGGCTGCATATAATCCGACGGAACTCCTGTTGTGGTATAGGATATCTGTAGTAGAGGACTTTTGGTATTTAGACAGGCTTATATTCATCACGGGATTTGTGACTATCCAAGGTGGAACGTCACACTGATGTAGTACTCTAAACTCGTACTCATCTAAACCTAATTGTTGGATATAAGATCTAGCCCTGACACCTAAGGGTGATGGGTGACGGGGTCTTGCGAGGAACAAATCTTGAAGAAGGTTACGTAGGTCTCATTCAAAAGCAGGGTTTTCAGGTTATCATGATAATGCATACATATAATTCAGTGGCTAGTCATAAGGCAGAGTTTTGGACTATATCTCACATTTTGAGAATATTTGCTTTTCCATATCCGTAAGCAAGGCAACCGTAATCTAGGTAGGAACGAATGGTGTATACTTATAATAGCTGTATACAATATTTTAATATGCATAATCTAAATACCAACAATTCTAAAACCAATGATATATTATTTTGTAACCGAATACCTGTAAACGGTCATAGGCCAACAGTGATGTTGGGAGAAGAAGAACTCAACGAAGTATATAGTACTAAATTCCTTGGTATATTCTTAGATAGAGATTTGACATGGAATGTACATGTGGACAATTCATCAGGCATTTATGCTCTGAGATACCTGTCAAAATTTTTTTCAAGGCAGATCATGAGAACGGCTTACTATGGGGTTGTATTTCCTTATCTGTCCTATGGCATTGCATTATGGGGCAGTTGTGGTAATGCAGCTTTTCTGAAACTTTTCAGACTACAAAAGAGAACGCTCAGAGCGATTCTGAAATTGAAAATTAGGGACTCGTGCAGGAATAAATTTAGGGAACTTGAGTTTTTGTCACTGCCCTGCTTATACATATTTGAGACAATAATATATTGCCGTTCGAAGTGTGTGCTGACGCAGGATAGGGACGTTCATAATTACAATACTAGAGGCCAAGAAAATTTCAGAGTTGCCTAACATAGACTAAAATCTTACGAGAGCCTACCATCTGAAGTTGGTGTAAAATTTTTTAACAAACTTCCTGATAATATAAAGAACCAGACGAATCTTTTGCATTTTAAACGAGTACTTAAGCGTTATTTAATAATAAATGAGTTTTATAGCGTGAGCGAGTTTATGGAACATACAACTTGATCGGACATCTCTCACTGGGTGTTGACATGTCTAACCTTATGTTGACATTGTTAATTTTAGAAGTAGATCTTGTTTTTTTTTACTAGGTACAATTGCTTAAATAAAATAATTTTAAACATTAACATAATTTATTGATAAATCTATAGAATTACACGATAGTTATAGAGTTATGACGATTGCTATACAAATTTTGTATTTGTCTTCTGGCAATAAAGAATTGTGATTGTGATTGTGATGGTCAGCCCCCCACTTTGTTCCGTTTAGAGCGCTCAAGATGTTAAGGCGTTTTAATCATATGTTTTTTAAATTTCGGTTGTGTGCTACCCAAGTACGACAAGAATCAAACATAAGACCCAGAAATGTTATTTCCTCGGTGGTTGGTATTCTCTGTCCCATCAAAGTTAGTGTTGGTTTCTCCATGGTTTGAAGCCTAGAAAAGAACATGCACTTAGTTGAACACCACTGTTCAAGCCGGTTAATAGTCAACTGCAGACCTCTTTCAAAAGTAGCCAGTTTCTTTGCCGACATGAAAGTGGCAAAAACCTCTACAAACAAAGAACAGCGTACAGGAGGTATAAAGTACGATGCAAATCCATTTATTGCAATGGTAAACATAGAGCAGCTTAAAACACTTCCTTGCGGGATTCCATTTTCATGAATGAGAGGATCGGAAAGAGTTTTTGCGAGACTTACTTTGATAGTTCTGTCTGACAAAAGCCATTTATGAATGCCGCGATATGGCCACCAACACCCCAGAATATTAATTTATATATAATACCTCTTCTCCATGCAGTGTCATAGGCTTTCGACAAGTCAAAGAAAATAGCAGCTAAGTGTTTTCTTTGAATAAAAGAGTTTAGGATGGACGTCTCCAAACACAACAGATGGTCAGCAGTAGATCTGCCCTGCCGACATCCACACCAGAACAGAGCAGTCTCCAGAAGATTGTTTTTTTCCATATACCGCACAAGCCTTCTATTGACCATTCTTTCAAGGACATTGCAGAGGCAACTAGAAAGGGATATAGGCCGATAGCTACTTGGAGACGCTCTATCCTGGCCCGGTTTATGTAGTGCGATAATATGTGAACGACGCCAAGATGTAGGAAATACATTTTCTAAGTAAATTCTGTTGTATAAAGTTAAAAGGTCTTTCTTAGTTTCCTCCGTCAGGTTCCGCAACATGGCATAATGTATATTGTCAGGACCTAGTGCGGAGTTTGAAGTGCCCTTAAGGGACAAATCGAGTTCTTTTATGGTGAAGGGAAGGTTTAAAGGGGAGTCATTATTTCGATTTAAACTAATGGGCAATCTTTCCTGAGCAGCTTTAAAATGTTGAAAGTAGAGGCAATACGACGACGTCTTTGAAACTTGCTCAAAGTGAGCCGCAAACAAGTTGGCAACTGTTAGAGGATCTGTCACTATATCACCGCTACGTTCTAGACCAATTATGGAAGGTGGAGAGGGCCTGCTGCAAACTGAACGTAGTTTTATCAACATATCGGACGTAGGTTTGGTTCTCTTTAATTTTTTAATGTAGTCTAACCAGGATTGTTGCCGACTCAACCTGAAAACTTGCCATGCCTTTCATCTTGATCTTCTCTTATTTTTAAGATTTTGTGTCGTAGGACATATGTTAAACACCTTAAGACATTTTCTGCGGTCTTTTACAGACATCGAACATTCCTCTGCCCACTACGGAACTGCGTGACGACTTTGATTCCCTGAGGATATGGAAGTGCTCAATTCGCCCGCTTAAATAAGAGCTGATGTAAATAATGCATTTGCTATTTCAATGTCAGTATTTTGAGTGTTAATGGTTAGAGGATTTAAGCTATTTCTAAATTCATTCCAATACGCTTTCTGAATTTTCCACCTTGGAGGCCTGTCGATTGCAGAAGGAAGCGATTTAAAGGCTATGGTAATATGCGCATGGTCACTCCCTGACAGGTCGGGAAGAACGGACCAGTGGACCCTGGTTCCCAAACACGGACTGCATATAGAAAAATCAATTGCCAACCACACGCCGGTACTAGGACACATGTAGGTAGCCGACCCGTCATTGAGTACGACCGTTTGCACCTCATTTTACAACCCCGAAAGCATGTTACCCCTCTGACTACAATGTCTGGACCCGGGAACGAATATGTGCGTTGAAATCGCCAACAATCAAGAATGGATAGGGAAGCTGGTTGATTAGATCACGCAGATCGTCAATGACCAGGTCGTAAGGTAAGGGTGGGATGTATATAGAGCAGATTGTTATTTTAATAGGAATGTTGATTGTTATTATAATTGGCTGTAGAATTGTGACGATGTTCAAGACTCTGGCGTTTAAACAAGAATCCGAAAGAATCGCAACACCGCCACAGGCTATTTCTTGCTGGTGATCTAAACGAAAAGTATCATAACCATTGATTGTAAGTGGTATATGAGGACCTAATTTGGATTGTTAAATATATATTATTTTGTGCCTTTTTGTATTTATAAGTAGTTTTAAATCCTCTAAATGACTTCTTAAACCATTAATATTCCATTGAATAAGCATGATTAAATTTTATTATTATAATTCATGCAATATTTGACTACTTTACTACATATTAATTTTTTTCATTGTTTTGTTACAGGGCGGAAAATTCTATGTAACGTTTGGAACTCAGTCCGGAGGTCTAATTAGGTCCTCAGCTGTACGATCATCATTGTTGGACAGTTGAGATGACTTAGATGATGACGTATTAGGATTCATAACAGGCAATTTTGACCTGTTATCGACTTTAGGTTGAATATTCTTCTTAAGCTTTTGTGTCAGTTTCTTGCTCTCTTCTAAAGTTAAGGCAGGTTTCAAATTTTTCAAAACTTTATCTCTGTATGTAAGACCTCCTGGTGAAGGTTTATTATAAGACTGTGCATTAGGTTTGGTGGAGGTCTGAACGTCTCGGGGAGATTTTACTGGGCAATATCACAGACTGTTCCCCAGTACCTGCGGCAAGTTTTTGAAACGGAGCAGCGACCTGCTCAGTTAATGCACGCACCAGACCCTCCAAGACTGTACGCGAGGACAATGTGCAGACCGGACAGGGACAGAAATGGCTTCAGACTAAGAAACTCCTATTTTTGAAATTGGGGCAACCTTCCTCCTGCACTCTTTACGCGACTCGTTAAATGAAAGTTTTTTCGATAGTCATGATTTGTAAAATTTCTATTTCTTCCTTATAGACATTACACGCTCTTGAATATGCCGGATGTTTTCCATCTTTCTTATGACTCACTACAAGAAATAAAGGTGTAGGAATATTTATTCTACACTTTTGATTTTGTTCGTCGTTTTGTTCTTTTTTCCGTTTTTCCTTGTTTGTTTTGATCAAGCTCACAATCAGAGTCAGACAACTGTCGTTTTTTTCTAGTTAACTTTGATCCCTTGCTACCACGCTTTGCCCTAATTTTGGGTTGATTTTAGTTTCGATAAGGATTTTAACCCAACGTAACGTGTGTATGGGTGCAGGCCGAGATACACAAGGAACGGCCAAGCCCTCGATAAAACTGGGTCCCATGAAAGCCCAGATCTCCGGGGCCCGGTGTTGACTCGTTTAACCAGGCTGGGTATACTCGTACGGCCTGGGCCTACACGTTGCAGAAGGAGTTCCGACACTCCTACTCAGTACACACTTCCTGACCAAGGACATCGAAGTGGCTGGCTTCTGCACCAGTACATGACGCCTCGACAGAGCAAGCTCTCACCGGCGCCAGATAGGGCTCCACCACCGGCTTAATCCCTGCCAGCGAGTCATGCACTGGAACGGTATCCGACCGAGGATAGAGGAAGAGAAAGAAAATGAAAAAACCACTAGATACGAAACTTTTCGCCGTGATGCTATCCCACGTGGTCACGCCTGAGGAGGGGTCGCGATTCTCGTTGAATCATCTGTACCCGCTGCAGAATGTGCTCTTCAAACCGATCTTCAGGCTAAAAGTGTAACTATCTCAATCCCTATTCATCTTACTATATGCTGTGTTTTATTTCCTCCTGCCAGTTTGACACAGAACAGTTTGAAAACCTCGATTCTTTGCCTACTCCTTTTATTGTTGTGGGTAATTTTAACGCCCACCGTCCATCTTGGGGATATACTGGGTCTAACACTAAAGGAAACTCCCTGGTCAGAATTCTAGACAGTTTGACCAGATTATATTGAACAATGACTCCCCAACTTACTTGTGTCCACGTTCAGGGTCTTGGTACGTCATCGACTTATCCATTTCCACCCCTGTTGTGGCACATAGGTTTGTTTTTGAGGTCCTCCCTGACTTCTACGGAGGCGATCACGCTCCCGTGAAACTGAGTGATACACGTGCCCCAACATCGCCATCAAGACGAACAAGATGGATTCTAACCAAGGCTGACTGGGAGCGATTAAAATCTATTGTATCTACATGTGACTCTGATATTCCAACTGACGTAAACAAAGCATTGAGGAAACTTCGTTCTGTATATGGCCGCCCTCCGACCAGCCATGTCCTTGGTCTTAAGCACCTAGGTCTTGTAACTACAGACCAACTCGAGATGGCTAACATCCTTTCCTCCACCTTCGCAGAGGTATCGATTACCAGCTCCTATACAGAAAATTTTGAGACTGTAAAGACTGCGGAAGAGGCTAGACCGGTGGATCTGAATATAAATAATATCAGTCCTCTTAATCTTCCTTTTTCGATGGTTGAAATCCAGACTGCACTCGCATCATCTTCCTTCGAACTCATGTACAGGACCCGATAATATCCATTATGCCATGCTGAAAAATCTTCCTAAAGAATCAAGCTATGTACTTTTGCTGCTTTACAATGAAATATTTTCACAACGGCGTTTTCCCTACTTCATGGAGCAAAGCTTACGTCTTTGCTTTGTAAACACGTAGTTCTTGTTTGGGTACCTGGTCGTTAACTGATCTACTGGGCGACAACGAGGCTATAATTGGGAGGCTCTTCGGTTTTTTAAACGAAACCATCATTTAGGCCGAATATAGTTCTTTATGTTAACTAATAATGTATATGTTGTTATTTGTTACGCTAATTTTATCTTATGTTTACCCATTTTATTTCGTTTTTAATGTTTGTTTTGTTTGTTAGATTTACAACTGTTACTAGTACACCTTAACGATCTCAAATTGAAGGAAGGATGCAATTGATAGGACTTGGCTGTGGGGTTTTACCAACATATAGTAGTCTTCTTAAGCTCTGATGTCACACAAGCGGCTCGCCGGACTGCCACAGTGATCAGCAAACTGACAGCCAACAAAAAAGTGGACCCGAGACTAAGGACACAATCGTTAGGACACTATCATGGATCGGTTGTAGTAGTCTCCATATTGTCAGATGCCATACAAACGGTTTATGAGCCTGCCAAAAGTATCACAATACTGACAGCTACTATTGATGTGGACCAGGGAATGAGAAAACAGCCGTTAGGACAGTTTCATTTATCTGTTATAGTAATCTCCTTAAGCTCCAATGTCACACCACCGACTTGCAAGGCTGTCACGGTGATTATAAAATTGACAACACACAGATTTGGACACGGGACTGATAAAACAATCGTTAAGACACTGTCCATATTGTGTTGTGGTAGTTTCTTTAAGCTATGGTGTGATACAAGTGACTCACCAGACTAGCATAAAGATCAGAAAACTGGCAGCAAACACAAATGTAGACCCGAAATCAAGAAAAAAACCGTTAAGACATTGCTATAGGGTGTCTATAGCTTATACCTACATACCTACATATATTAGTCTCCTTAAGCTCTGATGTAATACCAGCGACTCACGAGACTGTCACAGATGTTGTCCCGGAACTGAGGAAACAACCGTTTTCCATGATCTGAAATCGTAGTTTCCTTAGCTGTGATGTCACACAAGCGACTTATGAGCCTACCACGAAGATCATAATACTGGCATCAAACACATATTTGGACCCGAAACCAAGGAAAAACATTTAGTACTTTGCTGTAGGGTATTACCTACATACAGTAGTGTCTTTTAGGTCTGATGTCCCACAAGCGGCTGGCGAGCCTGCTACAGTCATCAGCTAACTGACAGTCAACACAGATGTAGCCCCGAGACCGAGATGACATTCGTGACGACAATTTCCATGATCTGATTCGATATTCTCCTTAAGCTCTGATGTTACGCAAGCTGCTAACGCGACTGCCTTTGTAATCAGCAAACTGAAAGGCAACACAAATATTGACTGGGAACTGGAGTATCAACCATTAAGACAATATTCATGATATTTTTCAAAATTCTCCTTAACCTTTGATATGAGGCAACCTACACGTAAAATTGCCTTTGTAATTAGCATACTGAAAGCCAACAGAGAAGTTTACCCGGTACTGAGGAAACAATAGTTAAGACATTGCCCTTTATCTGTCATGGTAGTCTTTATAATCTCTGACGTTACACAAGTCAGTCAATAGACTGCTGGAGCGATCAACAAATGCCGGTCAGCACAGATGTGGATCCAGGACTGAGGGAACAACCATTAGGACACTTTCTATTACTTTATGTTAGTCTGCTTAGAGTCTCATGTCACCCTAGCGACTCAAGAGGCTGTCACAGACGTTTACCCAAGCGTAAGGAAACAACCGTTAGGACAATGTCCATGACCTGTTATGGTGATATTTAAGCTCCGATGTCACACTAGCGACTTACAAGACTGTTACAGTGATCAGAAAAGTGACAGCAAGCACATATCTAGACTCTGTATTGAGGAAGAAACCGTTAGGAATATGTCAATGATCCGTGTTGGTAGTCTCCTTCATCTTTGATGTCACACCAGCGACTCACGAGGCTGCCCTTGTAATCATCAAACTGACACGCAACACTCATGTGGACCCGTGTATGAGGAGACAACTGTTAGGACCCTATCCATGATCTGTTTAGTGGTCTCCTTAAGTTCTAATGTCACAAAATTGACTCACAAGACTATTAAAAAAATCAAAATACTTACAGCCATCACTGATGTGGAACAGGAACTGAGAAAACAACCGTAAAGCCACTATCCATTATCTATTGTAGTACAATCCGTAAGCTCTGTTGTCACACCAGCGCCTTACAAGTCTGTTAAAGTGATCATAAAATTGACACTAAACACAGATGTGGACCCGGCAATGAGGAAACACTCGTTTGGACACTGTCTATGTTGTGCTATGGTAGTCTCCTGTATTCAATTTTCTGACCCGGTCATAACCAGATAGAGATATTGGACGATCTGCATGCTTCTAAAATACGGTAGCATTTATTCTCTGGCATTATCTATTACACTTCTTAATCACAAAAAATGAACGAGAAAATAATTACGCTTCAAAATAAGCAGAAGTTGTATGCTATCCACCAACATAGCTGCAGGACGGCCAACAAGGATTTCAACTTGTACTCTTTGACAAAAGATTCACAACACAAAAGAAAGACATTATTTTGTTTATTATCTTTAGACGATGATAAATACAAAATATTATGAGCTGTAGTGTTTGTTACAAGCAAGAAAAGAAAACATTTCTGCACAGTTTTAATAGAAGCGAAAAGCGGATTACTTTGTTCCTGACTTAACTTTTCGTTGTATCTTGTTGTTTATTTGATAAAATAGTGCTATATACGAATATTGTGACGTATATTATTATTATTATTACATATTCGTTTAGTATACTATTGGTCTTCGTTTATTTGAAAAAAATTAAAAGTAGCAAATATGAAAATGGCAGTTTTTATTTTCTGCCACTATTAATACTAGCTAGAGTATTGGACGATCTTCTGACTTTTGAAGACTGAAAAAATTCAAAAGCGTGTATGCTTTCCTTCTATTACACTCCTTAATTACAAAAAATGAACGAGAAATTAATTTAGCTTCAAAGGAAGCAGAAGTTGACGACAGAAGTGAAGACTCGCTACAGAGTCTTCAAAGGCTAGCTTGCTTAGGCATCACGGGAGCGATGAGCTCCTGCCAAACAATAGCAATTAAAGCGGTCCTGGGATACACTCCTCTGGGGCAGGAGGTGGTGAGAACAATCGCTGTATGTATAATGAAGAAAAAAGGATAATAAATGCTACCTTCTTAGAAGGCCTTATGAAGATATTGCACGTTTTTCCTGAGGCTAAAATGTTCACCAAAGTGTCAGACGCAATGGTTAAGAAATACTCCTGTGACAACCCATATGTGGTCTCTATCGGAAGTAGGGAGAAATGGATAAAAAAGGAGGCCTACCCTACAAAAGGAGTCCTGAAGTTTTACACAGATGGTTCACGCCTTGACTCTAGGGCAGGATACGGAACACACGGACCAGGAGTCAACATGGCTGTTCCACTAGGAAAACATGCAGCGGTTTTCAGGCGTAGGTCATGGCAATAGACTCATGTTCCAGAAGACTCATACAAATGAGGACAAAAGGATTAAAATACCTAATACTTTCTGATAGTCAGGCTGCACTGAAGACAATTGATACCTGTTCGTTTGATTCGAAAGCGATCTGGGAATTGAAGAATGCTCTAACAGAGCTGGCAATAAATAACATAGTAACACCGTGTTGGGTACCGGGTCATGAATGCATTTATGGAAATGAAAAAGCAGACACCCTCGACAAAAAGGGAGCGGAATCCACAATAGTGGGGCCTAAGTCAGGTTGCGGGATAGCCTTCTCCAACATTAAGGCTCTGGTCAAAAATTGGGAAAAGAGGATAAGAAACATTAATTCGATTAGAGCCTCAGGATTAAGACTATCCAAAATGTTTATCTCTCGTTACGTTAAAGGGTGGAAATCTCTCTTAGATCGGAATAAGGAGGATATAAGAATAATATAACGAATGTTGACAGGACATCCAACCAAAGCCAGTGAATTTGTAGTTTAAACTATAACCCACCGACAGCTAATGAATTTCCAACTTCAAGAAATGATCCACCCACATCTGGTTAATTTCCACCATCAAACAATTTCACACCGACACCGAATAAATTGTCTCTTTCAAACCAAAAAAACACCAAACCAAGTGATGACCAAAACAAGTAGGGATTTATCGACATAGTAGCATATCAGGTAGGGTTTGTGTTTGTGTTGAGTTTAAATAAAAATTCTTTTTTCACGTTTATGACAACGAATGAGAAGCTATTACGAGATTATTATATGTATTTTATTCATTTTAATATGTATCATGAACACTAACACTAGTTGTTTTAATATTTATAGCTGTATTATTATATGTAGTTGAATTCCACCTAAAGCCAGTAAATTTCCATATTCAAGCAATCACCCACCGACAGCGAATGAATTTCCAACTTCAACCAATGATCCACCCACAGCTAGTTAATTTCCACCATTAAACAATTTCACACTGACACCGAATGAATTTTCTCTTTCAAACCCAAAACACCAATCCAAGTGGTGACCAAAACAAGTAGAAATTTATCGACATAGTAGCATATCAGGTGGGGTTTGAAAAATCAGTGAATGACGACACCCAACCACTGTATTGCACAAGTGGTTCCACCTTTTAACAATTATCCACCTACATCTAATGCATTCCCCCATACAAAAATTGACCCAACTACAGTTAATGAATTTCCACCTTTAAATAATGATTCAACAAAACCGAGTGAATTTCTACCTTCAAGTAATGATTTTACAACACCTATTGGACGTCCACCTTTAAACAATGATCCACACACAGCTCGTGATTTTCTACCTTTAAACAATGACTTATTGACAACTACTGAAAATATACCATCATACATACATACATAGCTGTAAGGTAACATTGCGTTATGTTGAAAAACAATAAATCCATATGGAAAGTAATTAATTCAACAACTTATAATAATACAGCTATAAATATTAAAAACAACAAGTGTTAGTGTTTATAATACATAATATAATAGAATAAAATACATACAATACATCTAATAATCTAGTAATAGCTTCTCCTTCGTTGTCAGAAATGTAAAAATAAGAATTGAAAATTTAAACTCAACACAAACATTCTCTTTCATTGAGTAAATTACTCTTAGCTGTACGTGGGTAATTGTTTGAAAGAGACAATTCATTCGGTCGTCCTGGGTATGACGTTAAACTGCCTCTTCCCACCTAACCAGTTCCTAATTCCTACCAAATCCCCCTCCAGGGTCTTATAAGTACCCGTCCTCTTTTACCGTTCCAATACATGGCTCGCTGGGAGTGCTTAAGCCGGTGCTAGATGCCCTATCTGGTGTTGATGAGAGCTGATGTGAGCTTGTATCTGCCGAGGCGTAAGTCATGTACTGGTTCAGAAGCCAGCCACTTCGGCCCCTGGTCAGAAAGTGTTCAGTAGGCAGGGGTGTCGGAGCCCCTGTTGCCACGTGCGAGTCTAAGTTGTGCGCGTATTCCCGTCTTGGTAATCGATGGAAACCGGGCCTCGGGGAACTGAGGTAGGGTTGTTCCCCAAGCTACGGTCTGTGGGACACCCGAGGGCATGCCCGCTCCCGGTGAATCGGCCCGCACTACTAAACACGATGCGTTGGTGACCTTATCTATGGACATCGAAACCACCTCGCCCTTAGGGCAAGAATTCGGAGGAAGAGATCATAATGATCCAGAGAAGAAGCTACAGTTGTCAGATTCTGAAAATGAATCATATATACAACAAAGGAAAGTGGACGAAAAAGTAAGGGCTGATAATATGAACATTCCAACTCCACTATACCTAACAAACAACTTGAAATGACAACATTCACTGAGCTCAATAACTTAATTCAACATTTCAATGAGCTCAATCTTAAAACAAAACCGTCAAAATCGGTGTTTGTTCAATTTCGTTTACGGCCGACCGTCTCTGATCAAAGTCCTATAGTGATGTTGGAGGAGACTGAGATTGAAGACCTCTACTCGACTAAATCCCTTGGAATACACTTTGATTTAGGGTTGACATGGGATAGTCATGTAGACAACGTTTGTTCAAAATTGTCCTCAGGCATTTATGTTTTGAGGCACCTATCCAAATACTGCCCAACTCAGCTACTGATGACGGCGTATTATGGATTGATAAACTCCCACCTGTCATACGGAGTGGTCTTGTGGGGAGGCTGTGCAAATACACATTTCTATAGAGTGTTTACACTCCAAAAAAAGCCGTTCGAACAATTGCAAAACTACAATGGAGTGAGTCGTGCAGACCACCATTCGGAAATCAAAAACTGTTGACATTACCCTGCCTCTAAATTCTAGAGACGTCTCTGTTTTTAAAGTCAAAATGCAATCACATCAGAGGTAGTGATATACACTCATATGAGACTAGAGGCAGGGACAACAACGAACTGGGAGACACAGGACGGTAGTGCATTAGCGTTTGCCTTGTCAGGCAGGAGCTCAGTTTGTCAACAAACTGCCAAATTTCATAAAAAGTGCCACAAAGCCTAAGGCATTTAAACTCGTCTGAAAAATGCATTGCTCTCAGAAGCTTTTACAGTACAGGCGAGTTCATGGCACATGTTTGGGTGACCACATAATTGGCTGACTTACGCTAGTGCTAGAGTGGGAAATTCGAATGAATGAGCAGTAGGATGGATGGAATAAATTGTATGTATGTGTAACGTGTCTATAGTAGGGTTATCTTCTATAAACCAATTACAACTATTTTTGTTTTAGTATAAGAGCGATCAATTGTGTTCTGAACTAATAACCCTTTATTTTAAGAATGCACAAGTTCCAATGGAATTCAATTATTAAACTCAGTATAAAATAATAGTAATTTTAATAAATTTTAAAATCAATAATACAGCAACGCCAAGCTATCTTTTTTACTTTGAATTTATTCTCAATTATTTCATATTTATAACCCATCAAAAGTTCACAAGTCCAGTCTTAAAATTAACAAACAATCAATCATTCAATAATTGTGTCCTTCAAGTTCTCAGTGCTAATGTTTTCAACACAATCTTAAAATAAAAATCTTCATTAAACTTCAAAATAAAATAATCTTCAAATATAAAATGAAACAAATAATAAAATAAGACTTCTTCTCAAAATAAAAATATAACAAATTAAGGTAATATTAATATTTAATATATGAACAAAGACGATGTCCAACCAGTTAAACTCAAAATTGTATCAATTTCAAACTACTTATTTTCTGTAAATTTCCAATTTACAAATTATTGAATTATCCACTTGGCTTTGAATGTTAAATTTAGGAAATTGTTAAAATATATATAGAATCTCAGAACATTAAATACATTTTCTTTTTCAGTAGGCTATTCCTGATTTAACCAAATTGAACAGGAAAATATCTTCAAGCAATTTACTATTCAAATGTTAAATTCTAACTTTCACAGTACCTCGCACTTCTCCTGAAGACTTCACCAAGTAACCAAAATGACTATTATAGATTAATTAATTTAAACTTGAGACTTTAAATTTTGAAAAGAAATTTTAATCTTAAAACTCAACCTTCCTACCGAAAAATCGATACGGCAAGAGTAGGCTATCACTTTACACGAACTTCCCTCTCTGAGCACACAGCAAAGAATCCCCTGAAAACGTGGTTGAATCCACCGGAAGGGTGGATTCCTTCCCACCATCTAATCAACCTAACATTGGCCAATCAAAATTGAGCAAACACAATGTCTGAATTGGATGGTACCTATCCAACAAAGACCTGTAACCTATGCTCAATACCTACATACAAAAGGAAGCTTCTAGCATTCCTCGAACCCGAATCGACAAGAAATTCAGCACTGACGGAAGGATCACAATCTTACAATTCAATTATTATATTAATTCACAATTCTCTTAATAAAAATATAAAGATTCCTATAAATAATTAAATAATATAGGAAGCATCCTATAGTATGAAAGTAACCTATATGTCATGTACGAATCTAATTTTCTTGCATATTTTCTTCCATGACAATTGCTATAGCATGTACATGTTCTAAAGCAATAAAGTTATTATTATTATAGGACAAAACTCTAACGCAGGTTAGCCCTTTCATTTTTAACAAAGCATTTGTTTCCTCAGGCGGTCAGCCTAAATGTATAAGTAAATTTAGGAATGGAACTATCTTGGCGGAGGCTGCGAACGACATCCAAACCGTTCTTTAAGATGACGAGTTTTTTTTATCAGGTGGAAGTCGTGGTTCAAACCGCAATCCTCACTGAACACCTCCAAGGGGATCGTCTTCAGTCAGGACCTGATGGAATGTAGTGAAGAAGAAATTAAGGACGAGCTGCAATGTGAAATGGTAACCGATGTGGTCAGGATGCTTCGGACGGAGAATGGGAGAAAGGTTCCTACACCTGTTCTAATTCTGACATATGCGTTTCCCTAACCCCCAAAAAATATTACTTATCCCTGACTGTACGGGCTTACTTCGAAAATCCGCAGCAGTGTTTCCGTTGTCAGAGATTCGGGCACGCTACTAAGACGTGCTCGGGCCCTGAGATGTGTTTCCCCTTGCGGCGATGAAGGCCACCAAGAATACGGATGCAAGAACGACGTCAGATGCGTGAACTGCAAGGGTAAACACGCGGCCACCTCGAGGACCATCAAGTTTTGAAGATTGCTACTCTAAACAAACTTTCCTTCAACGAAGCAAGGAAAGAGTATAGGAGAAGAATCGCTCAAACCCCTAAAAAGGGATTCTCGTACTCCGAAGCTGTATGGTACTTAATTTAACAGAGCAGGTTGCTGCTTTGATTAAGCAGCTTGCAGCCGGTACCGGACAACATCCGTTGGCATCCATCAGTAATCCTTCCCAAGCAGTCCACACGCCCCATACTAAGTCCAACACACAGTAGAAAGTTAATAATAATAATAAATAATAAAAATGCCTTTTTTAATCCAGCGCTTCTCAGTACAATACTGCTTTTCAGAATTAACTGTCGTCTAAAAACTAAAATAAATACAAAAATGACACAAACTTATCTAGGCCTAAGAGTAAATACAAAAAGTAAGATAACAAATAAATATACAACATCAATGCCCATACCAAAGATTTTTTTAAATTTTTCTTGAAACTAGGGCATGATAACTTATTAATGGGTTGGGGGAGGTCATTGTACATGTTTGGCCCAAAAATAGGAAAACTTGTTCTTCCCAATTCTAACTTAATTTTGGGAAAGTGAAGCACTCCACCATGGCGAGTGCTGGGCAGGGAAACCTCGTCTCGACACTGGAGCCGGTCAGTAAGGTACCCAGGCACTCCAAGTGTAAGGGCCTTGTGCACCATACAGCACGTGATTATCCTGCATACGGTCGCCATTGGGGCAAGTTTGGCAGCCTCGCGGTAAGCTGTCACATGGTCATATTTTTTCAAACAAAACACAAACATAATGGCTGTGTTTTGAATTTTTTGGATCCTACCGCAGTCCCCCTTGGAGATACTATTTCCGTATGCAGGATAGCAATAGTAGAAAACAGAGAGGATAAGTGACTGTATGAGCTTAAGTTTGGCGGACTCTGGGAGAAAACTTCTAAACCTGTAAAGTCCCCTAAGTCTGTCCAGTGCTCGTTGACAAGTAAATGTGACATGGTCAGAAAATGTCAGATTGTTGTCTAACACGACCCCGAGAGTAGTTATCTTGTCACATACTGGTAACTCCTCATCTCCGAGCATCACACACAACCCACTACCATGTAGCCGTTGTACAACGTGCTAAAAAGCTGTATGTAGGACACTGCACTTTTTTGAATTAATTTTCAGGCCGTTGTTTTCAGCCCATGCACATATGTTGTGCAGGTCATAATTTATATTGTTAACAGCTTCTTCCATCAAACTCTGCTTGTAAGACAGATGCAGCTGACAGTCATCTGCGTATAGATGGACTTTACAGTGTTGAAGATAATTGGGGAGGTCAGCTGTATACAAATTGAACAAGATGGGTCCCAAACAGCTACCTTGAGGCACACCTCGCTCTTTAATGAGCGGATCCGAAGTCTCACTCCCAATTCTTGTGACTTGCTTTCTTCCTGTGAGAAATGACTTCATCCAATCTATAGCCAAATCATCAAATCCATAATAATGAAGCTTCGCTGCCATAAGTTCGCGAGAGATCGAGTCAAATGCTTGAGAGTAGTCAATAAGCACAATTGTACTACTTTTACCGTCATCTCTTGCATCAATTACGTCACTGAACAGGTTAACAAGTGCAGTGCATGTCCTATAGTTTAGTCGAAATCCAGACTGGAGTGCAGGTAGGTGTCTCAAACTTGCTTATTTGTCGGATTACTGTTTTTTCTAGTAGTTTTGACATTGCTGGCGGAATAGAGATCGGTCTGAAATGCTGGGGAGTGGCAGGAGAAGCTACTTTTGGAAGTGGGAGCATAATGCTTGTTTTCCATCTGCTTGGAAACAGCCCATTTGCCAGCGATGTATTCACCAAATGGGTGATTGCCCCTATAGCATACGGACTGACTGTCTTTATCATCATTATTGATATATCATCATGTCGCACTGCACGTGATTTCACTTCATTCATAACTTCCTTCACTTCCTCCTCAGTAACTGGTCTGAAACTAAAATTCAGTCTTGTGTTAGATAGACGGGTTTTGTTCAGTAAGTCAAATAGTCTATCGTCGATATTATTTCCAGAACCCATTTCAGAAAAGAACTTATTCATGTCATTGGGCTTAAGACCGGGGGGGAATTTCTTATTGGAATTTTGGCCTGCTATTCCACTTTGCTTAACGCAAGACCAGAAGTCTCTAGGGTTATCTGATGAAGCCAGCTTCTCAGAAAAGTAATCCTTTTTTGATCGCCAGACCAATACATTTAACCTGTTTCTTATGTCCTTGTAATTATCCCAGTCTGAGTTTAGCCTTGTTTTCCAGTACTTTTTCCTCATCTTGTTCTTTGTTCTTGTCATACGCTTTATAATTTCATTTCGCCAAGGGGCTTTTTTCTTACTGACCTTTTTACATACCACTGGTGCATTTTGGTCAAATACATTCATAATGTTGTTTGTCAGGAACCTTTCTATATCATCTACGTTGTCTATCTGTAAGGCACTCTCCCAGTTTATTTCAGCAATTTGTTTAAGTGGCTTTTCCGTATCAAACTTAGAAAAATCTCTATACTTTATAATGTGGTGCTCATTTTTCTCTCTTAAAAATTTCAAACTACAGTAGACCAATTTATGATCAGTTATAACAATTCCCCTGTGGTCTTTCAGGCTAGACGCATCAAGAACACCAACCCTCTCAATTTTCGTACTGGTAGATTTATCCACAATTAAGTGATCAATCAATGTTGCTGAAGTAGATGTTACTCTAGTAGGCTCATTCACTAATTGCACTGCATTAAGTTCATGTAAGAGCCGACGTAAATACTGGGCGTCATTCCTTTCTTTGGATAACAAATCAATGCTCATATCACCCATAAATACAGACATTCTGACTTCAATCGCTAAATCAATAAACAGCGAGCGCAATAGAGAGGTGAGAGAGACAAGTGTATACAAGGCGAGGGGGCCTATAAGCAAAACATATCCCCAATTTCATCCCCTTTTGTCTTACAACTAAAGAGACGTAATCAATACAAGGGTTAACATGTTCCGCAAGGTAGTGCTGTTCGTATACCACGCCATCCTTGATATACACAGCAACACCACCACCCTCTGAGTCGGGCTGTGAACGGTCAGATCTAACCATTGTGTACCCTGGTATTATGTAAGTGTCTGAGGGGGTACCAGAGTGCAGCCATGTTTCTGTTACTCCAAAGATGTCAATGCCAAAGTCATTTACTAGCGTACACATTTCAAAGAACCCAGTGTTTAGAGATCGCATGTTTAAGTGAGCTATTTTCAAACTACCTATAGAGGAGGGGGGCTCCTCAGCTAGTTTCCCGAGTTTTGTGATTCATGGATGGCGTCACTCACAGCAGGATCACTATTCACTGCAATCTCATTCTCTGGACTGTAGCTGAGGTTAACATTGGCTGCAGCCTGGTCAGTGCTGCTCAGTAAGAGTTCCGCTGTTACATCTTCAAACAAGGAACCCAGACGCGACACACCTCTCCTGTTGAGGTGTATCCCATCGCGAGCAAGGTCCCTCCTGCCACCACAACAGTTTGCCTCAACAAACTTAACATTGAAGTTGAGACACATCAACTCTAACTGCTCGTTGAAGTCAAACAGTGCTTTGTATGTGAGATCACGTCTGATTAAAACACTGTTGAGGACAACCTTAGCTTGAGGAAACCTTGTACTGGCAGTGAACAGCAGGTCTGCCATTGCGTGGAGAGCCCCACGTTTCCCGTGGCCCCCATTGTAGCCAGGACCTCCCCTATACCCACGCTTTAGATTGTTAGTTCCTACATGAATATATATTAATGATAAACTTACATCTAAAAATGTTAACAATCTTTTCTTTATATCTAATATCCTACCCCCTGGACAGCACTCAACATAAGCCCCCCTGTTCATACAGTTCCTGCTCGTGTGACGAAGAAGCGAGTCACCCAGCAACAACACGTCTTTGAAGTCGTCTATAAAGACGTTGCGTGCAGAGGTGTTCTCGTGACTAAGGGTCACAGAAGATGACGAGGAAGGCAACTGCAGCTCGTCTAAAAACGTTGTCCGTGATGTCATGAGTGCTGTAGTTGAGAGACTGTTCTCGGACTGGGTCTGGAAGTTGTACAGCTGCGTCACGCCCTAGACTCGTCCGCCACCGCTCCATATTCTTCAGCTCAGCCCTCAGACACCCAACGTCAGCTTCCAGTACCTCAATGGAAGTCAGGAGACATTTTTTTTTCTTCCATTAACCCCATTATCTTGTTTTCACTCTCTGCAAGAAGCTTGGCTGTGTCCATACTTTCAAGCTTACTTAAACAGCCCTTCAACCTAAAGTTCTCTTCACGCATGCTTTCAAGAGCCGTGGTAAGCCGAGTCACCTCCTCTTCACACTGGTCGTGCAGCTCATTACAACGAACAGCCTTATCCTTATTACTGGTGTTGAGCTCATCGCACCTGTGCTCAACTATTACACTTATTACAACTAAACTATTAATTAAGTTACAATGAAACTAATTAAAATAATACTGTATTGTGGATCAGTCGTTATATCTCTAAACTAAACGATAACAACTTCAATATTTTCATATGCAATGTCCAAGCAGGGATGTAGCGTGTGTAGCAGTGAACTATCTGAAGGCGCAAAAGATAAATCTTCGCAGTGGGTGGGTGATCCAGTGCCTTTTCCTGACAGAGGTTAGTTACAGGTTAGGTTGGTTAGGTTAGTTATGTTCGCGCATCAGTTACTCCTACTTTCAGGGATAAGGTGCAACAAAATACGAAACCCGCCTATCTTTGGAAGAGAGGAAAATACTCGCTGACAAACTAAAAAAAGAATGTACAATAAAAATCAGAAAATAGATCTAAACTGCTAGTGAAAAAGACTAATCCATCTTCGTTCAGTACCTCCCAATTATCACTAGATGATGATATGGTTGAAGACCCTTTGCAGGTGCAGACAGAGTTCCAAACTGTACATGGTAACTTCTGTCCTGTATCTACACAAAGAAAAACAATTAAGGTGAACTAAAACAAAATAAAATATATAAAATAATTTAAATTGCGGTTACAATGGAATATTAATGGTTTGAGAAGTCACTTTGAAGGTTTAAAATTACTTTTGAACACAAGAAAGTCTAAATTTATTTGCATAAAAGAGACAAAATTGCCTCCTCATTCTCATTTAAAACAAAATGGTTATTCCATCTTCGCGTAGGGGATCATCACCAACAAATTGCCTGTGGAGGTTTGACTATTCTAGCAGATTCTTCTGTTAATGCTAGAGCCTTGAACATCGTTACAAACCTCTAGGCAGTAGCAGTACCAACCGACATTCCTTTTAAATGAAGCATCTGCTCCATATATATATATATATATATATATATATATACATATTCCACCTTCCCCTTTTGATTTATCTTTTGATGGTCCCCGTGATCTCTACAGCCAACTCCCGTCTCCTTTCCTGATGGTTTGCGATTTCAATATACACCATCGCTCGTTCTCAATGACGAGTCAGCCACTTACATGTACCCTAGAACTGGCACATGGTCTGCAATCGACCACTCAATCTGCAGTCCGGTCGTGGTAACTCGAGTGCATTGGTCCGTACCTCCCGACCTGTCAGGGAGTGACCATGCGCCGATTGCCGTGGCTTTTCAATCCGGTCCGTCTTCGACTGGCAGGTGTTCCAGGTGAAACATTAAGAAGGCTGACTGGAACGATTTCTACAAGAACATAATTTCTCAAACTAATAATATCCAATCAAATGACATAAATACAGCCACTATATTATTTACATCCCATATTATAACATCCGCAGAGCGGAGCAATCCAAAAACCCTTGGGTTCACCAAACAAACGCCTGGTTTCTTGGTGGTCTGACGAGTGTTCGGCGGCTTTAAAGGAACGTCGAAAATGTTTAAGACAGTTCAACAGATCACCGACTGAAGAATATTTAAGTAGGTACAGAAGAGCACGGGCAAAAGCAAGACAGGTTTTTATACAGAGACGGCGGCAGTCCTGTCTGGACTACACAGATCGAATAAACGAACCACTCCTGCATCTGATGTTTGGAGGAAGCTTCGATCTATTTGCTGTAAGACCTCCCAACTTTCTCTTATTGCTCAGATAAATGATACCGACGTGGTAACTGATCCCTTGACAGTGTCCAATTTATTTCGCTCACATTTTGCGGAAATTTCAAAAACGTCGTCTTACAATAGGGATTTTCAAAATTTCAAAACAAATAAAAAATACATCCTCAAAATTTAAATATTAATAACAACTCTCCTTTAAACCTTCCCTTTACAATTGATGAACTCGATACATCACTAAAGGCGACATCAAAAATCTGCTCCAGGTCCCGTTAACATACGTTATGCCATGTTGCGGAAACTGTGGGAGGATGGAAAACAAGAGCTTCTAAAATTATATAATATGATCTATTTAGAAAACAGATTCGCTAATTCTAGGCGTCGTTCACACATTATCGCTCCCCAAAAACTAGGCCAAGATAGAACTTCTCCAGGAAGCTATAGACCAATTTCGCTTACTAGCAGGCTCTGCAAAGTACTATATAAGAATCACTGTAGATGGGTTAAAAGCAAAACACATTGCACTTGAATGAACTCAAGGATAGATCTAGCGATGTAAAATATTTATAATAAAATCAAAATGTGTAATTCAGAAAACGTAATCGACGTACTCTTACGGGAAGTACTAAACAAAATCGCAGAGAATCGGGCACCATAAGTGCTAGCAGCGTATTTTCCGTTAGTGGGAGCTGGCGAGGTGTCTTGCACTTGAACTGGATGTGGTGACCACAGTGTAACGCGACACAGCAGAGTACTTAGAGACTGCGGAGTGGAGAGTTGAGCCGTGATTTGAGTCACCGGAGTCGGAAGACAGTACATAGACTCCTGTTTGACGCTTTTAGAGTTCTTCAGATCTTAACTTTGATTTGGCTTTTCACAATCTGTACTTGGTTCAATTCTTATTTCCTTTTATTGTGCTGAAACACTGTTGGGTTTTGTGACACGAAAAGCAATATTTGGTCCGTTTTCATCTGTTAACTGTTGTTGGTGGAGAGCAATACATTCTAGTACACTTCCTGACTAAAGCCTGACGTGGATGGTCTTAGATATGTGACATAATGAGCAATTAGACTTTACCAACATATTTACTGCAGATTTGTTGATATAAGAAAGCTGTGGATGAGGAAATTCTCTATAAAAGAATCACTGTCGGTGGGTTAATAGCAAAACACATTGCACTTGAAAGAACTCAAGAATACATCTGGCGATGCAAAATATTTATAATAAAATCAAAATGTATAATTCAGAAACCGGAATGGACGTACTGCCACTGGAAGTACTAAATAAATCGCAGGGAATCGGGCACCCTACGTGTTAGCAGCGTGTTCTACCGTTAGTGTGAGCTGGTGAGGTGCCTTCCACTAGAACTGGATGAGGTGGGCACACTTTAACGCGGACACGGCAGAGTAACCTAAAACCTTCGGAGTAAAGAGTTGAGCCGAGGTTTGAGACACCGGAGTCGGGAGACAGCACGCAGACTCATGTTTCACGCTTTCAGAGTTCCTCAGATCTAAACTTTGATCTGGCTTTTCACAATCTGTAACCAGTTCAGTTCTTAATTCCTCTGATTGTGCTGAAACACTATTGGGTTCTGTGACACGAAAAGCAATAGTTGGTCAGTTTTCATCTGTTAACTGTTGTTGTTGGTGGAGAGCAATGCATTCTAGTACACTTCCTGACTAAAGACTGACGTGGATAGTCTTAGATATGTGACCTAATGAGCAATTAGTCTTTACCAACATATTCACTGCAGATTTGTTAATATAAGAAAGCTGTGGATGAGGAAATCTCTATAAAAGAATCACTGTCGGTGGGTTAATAGCAAAACACATTGCACTTGAAAGAACTCAAGGATACATCTGGCGATGCAAAATATTTATAATAAATACAAAATGTATAATTCAGAAATCGGAATCGACTTACTCCCACTGGTAGTAATAAATTAAATCGCAGAGATTCGGGACACCCTACGTGCTAGCAGCGTGTTCTTCAGTTAGTGTGAGCTGGCGAGGTTTCTTTTACTTGAACTGGATGTGGTGGCCACAGTGTAACGCGGACACGGCAGAGTACCTGGAGACTGCGAAGTGTAGAGTGGAGCTGAGGTTTAAAGTCTCCAGAGTCGGAAAGACAGCACGCAGACTCTTGTTTCACGCTTTCAGAGTTCCTCAGATCTTAACTTTGATCTGGCTTTTCACAATCTGTAACCAGTTCAGTTCTTATTTACTCTGATTGTGGTGAAACACTGTTGGGTTCTGTGACACGAAACGCAATAGTTGGTCTGTTTTCATCTGTTGCCTGTTGTTGGTGGATAGCAATGCATTCAAGTACACTTCCTGACTAAAGACTGACGTGGATGGTCTTAGATATGTGACATAATGAGCAATTAGACAGTACCAACATATTCACTGCAGATTTGTTGATATAAGAAAGCTGTGGATGAGGAATTCTCTATAAAAGAATCACTGTCGGTGGGTTAATAGCAAAACAAATTGCACTTGAAAGAACTCAAGAATACATCTGGCGATGCAAAATATTTATAATAAATAAAAAATGTATAATTCAGAAACCGGAATCGACGTACTCCCACTGGAAGTACTAAATAAAATCGCAGAGAATCGGGCACCCTACGTGCTAGCAGCGTGTTCTTCCGTTAGTGTGAGCTGGTGAGGTGCCTTCCACTAGAACTGGATGAGGTGGGCCACACTTTAACGCGGACACGGCAGAGTACCTAAAACCTTCGGAGTAAAGAGTTGAGCCGAGGTTTGAG
Organism: Homalodisca vitripennis; assembly: GCF_021130785.1. Lineage (NCBI taxonomy): Eukaryota > Metazoa > Arthropoda > Insecta > Hemiptera > Cicadellidae > Homalodisca > Homalodisca vitripennis. The sequence continues at coordinate 82,194 of NW_025776465.1, forward strand.
ACACCGGAGTCGGGAGACAGCACGCAGACTCCTGTTTCACGCTTTCAGAGTTCCTCAGATCTAAACTTTGATCTGGCTTTTCACAATCTGTAACCAGTTCAGTTCTTATTTCCTCTGATTGTGCTGAAACACTATTGGGTTCTGTGACACGAAAAGCAATAGTTGGTCAGTTTTCATCTGTTAACTGTTGTTGGTGGAGAGCAATGCATTCTAGTACACTTCCTGACTAAAGACTGACGTGGATGGTCTTAGATATGTGACCTAATGAGCAATTAGTCTTTACCAACATATTCACTGCAGATTTGTTAATATAAGAAAGCTGTGGATGAGGAAATCTCTATAAAAGAATCACTGTCGGTGGGTTAATAGCAAAACACATTGCACTTGAAAGAACTCAAGGATACATCTGGCGATGCAAAATATTTATAATAAATACAAAATGTATAATTCAGAAATCGGAATGGACTTACTCCCACTGGTAGTAATAAATTAAATCGCAGAGATTCGGACACCCTACGTGCTAGCAGCGTGTTCTTCAGTTAGTGTGAGCTGGCGAGGTTTATTTTACTTGAACTGGATGTGGTGGGCCACAGTGTAACGCGGACAGGGCAGAGTACCTAGAGACTGCGAAGTGTAGAGTGGAGCTGAGGTTAAAGTCTCCAGAGTCGAAAGACAGCACGCAGATTTCTGTTTTACGCTTTCAGAGTTCTTAAGATACTAACTTTGATCTGGCTTTTCACAATCTGTAACCAGTTCAGTTCTTATTTACTCTGATTGTGGTGAAACACTGTTGGGTTCTGTGACACGAAAAGCAATAGTTGGTCTGTTTTCATCTGTTGCCTGTTGTATGTGGATAGCAATGCATTAAAGTACACTTACTGACTAAAGACTGACGTGGATGGTCTTAGATATGTAACATAATGAGCAATTAGACTTTACCAACATATTCACTGCAGATTTGTTGATATAAGAAAGCTGTGGATGAGGAATTCTCTATAAAAGAATCACTGTCGGTGGGTTAATAGCAAAACAAATTGCACTTGAAAGAACTCAAGAATACATTTGGCGATGCAAAATATTTATAATAAATAAAAAATGTATAATTCAGAAACCGGAAAGGACGTACTCCCACTGGAAGTACTAAAAAAAATCGCAGAGAATCGGGCACCCTACCTGTTAGCAGCGTGTTCTACCGTTAGTGTGAGCTGGTGAGGTGCCTTCCACTAGAACTGGATGAGGTGGGCACACTTTAACGCGGACACGGCAGAGTACCTAAAACCTTCGGAGTAAAGAGTTGAGCCGAGGTTTGAGACACCGGAGTCGGGAGACAGCACGCAGACTCATGTTTCACGCTTTCAGAGTTCCTCAGATCTAAACTTTGATCTGGCTTTTCACAATCTGTAACCAGTTCAGTTCTTATTTCCTCTGATTGTGCTGAAACACTATTGGGTTCTGTGACACGAAAAGCAATAGTTGGTCAGTTTTCATCTGTTAACTGTTGTTGGTGGAGAGCAATGCATTCTAGTACACTTCCTGACTAAAGACTGACGTGGATGGTCTTAGATATGTGACCTAATAAGCAATTAGTCTTTACCAACATATTCACTGCAGATTTGTTAATATAAGAAAGCTGTGGATGAGGAAATCTCTATAAAAGATTCACTGTCGGTGGGTTAATAGCAAAACACATTGCACTTGAAAGAACTCAAGGATACATCTGGCGATGCAAAATATTTATAATAAATACAAAATGTATAATTCAGAAATCGGAATGGACTTACTCCCACTGGTAGTAATAAATTAAATCGCAGAGATTCGGACACCCTACGTGCTAGCAGCGTGTTCTTCAGTTAGTGTGAGCTGGCGAGGTTTCTTTTACTTGAACTGGATGTGGTGGGCACAGTGTAACGCGGACACGGCAGAGTACCTAGAGACTGCGAAGTGTAGAGTGGAGCTGAGGTTAAAGTCTCCAGAGTCGAAAGACAGCACGCAGATTTCTGTTTTACGCTTTCAGAGTTCTTAAGATACTAACTTTGATCTGGCTTTTCACAATCTGTAACCAGTTCAGTTCTTATTTACTCTGATTGTGGTGAAACACTGTTGGGTTCTGTGACACGAAACGCAATAGTTGGTCTGTTTTCATCTGTTGCCTGTTGTATGTGGATAGCAATGCATTAAAGTACACTTACTGACTAAAGACTGACGTGGATGGTCTTAGATATGTAACATAATGAGCAATTAGACTTTACCAACATATTCACTGCAGATTTGTTGATATAAGAAAGCTGTGGATGAGGAATTCTCTATAAAAGAATCACTGTCGGTGGGTTAATAGCAAAACAAATTGCACTTGAAAGAACTCAAGAATACATTTGGCGATGCAAAATATTTATAATAAATAAAAAATGTATAATTCAGAAACCGGAAAGGACGTACTCCCACTGGAAGTACTAAAAAAAATCGCAGAGAATCGGGCACCCTACCTGTTAGCAGCGTGTTCTACCGTTAGTGTGAGCTGGTGAGGTGCCTTCCACTAGAACTGGATGAGGTGGGCACACTTTAACGCGGACACGGCAGAGTACCTAAAACCTTCGGAGTAAAGAGTTGAGCCGAGGTTTGAGACACCGGAGTCGGGAGACAGCACGCAGACTCATGTTTCACGCTTTCAGAGTTCCTCAGATCTAAACTTTGATCTGGCTTTTCACAATCTGTAACCAGTTCAGTTCTTAATTCCTCTGATTGTGCTGAAACACTATTGGGTTCTGTGACACGAAAAGCAATAGTTGGTCAGTTTTCATCTGTTAACTGTTGTTGGTGGAGAGCAATGCATTCTAGTACACTTCCTGACTAAAGACTGACGTGGATGGTCTTAGATATGTGACCTAATAAGCAATTAGTCTTTACCAACATATTCACTGCAGATTTGTTAATATAAGAAAGCTGTGGATGAGGAAATCTCTATAAAAGAATCACTGTCGGTGGGTTAATAGCAAAACACATTGCACTTGAAAGAACTCAAGGATACATCTGGCGATGCAAAATATTTATAATAAATACAAAATGTATAATTCAGAAATCGGAATGGACTTACTCCCACTGGTAGTAATAAATTAAATCGCAGAGATTCGGACACCCTACGTGCTAGCAGCGTGTTCTTCAGTTAGTGTGAGCTGGCGAGGTTTCTTTTACTTGAACTGGATGTGGTGGGCACAGTGTAACGCGGACACGTCAGAGTACCTAGAGACTGCGAAGTGTAGAGTGGAGCTGAGGTTAAAGTCTCCAGAGTCGAAAGACAGCACGCAGATTTCTGTTTTACGCTTTTCAGAGTTCTTAAGATACTAACTTTGATCTGGCTTTTCACAATCTGTAACCAGTTCAGTTCTTATTTACTCTGATTGTGGTGAAACACTGTTGGGTTCTGTGACACGAAACGCAATAGTTGGTCTGTTTTCATCTGTTGCCTGTTGTATGTGGATAGCAATGCATTAAAGTACACTTACTGACTAAAGACTGACGTGGATGGTCTTAGATATGTAACATAATGAGCAATTAGACTTTACCAACATATTCACTGCAGATTTGTTGATATAAGAAAGCTGTGGATGAGGAATTCTCTATAAAAGAATCACTGTCGGTGGGTTAATAGCAAAACAAATTGCACTTGAAAGAACTCAAGAATACATTTGGCGATGCAAAATATTTATAATAAATACAAAATGTATAATTCAGAAACCGGAAAGGACGTACTCCCACTGGAAGTACTAAAAAAAAATCGCAGAGAATCGGGCACCCTACCTGTTAGCAGCGTGTTCTACCGTTAGTGTGAGCTGGTGAGGTGCCTTCCACTAGAACTGGATGAGGTGGGCACACTTTAACGCGGACACGGCAGAGTACCTAAAACCTTCGGAGTAAAGAGTTGAGCCGAGGTTTGAGACACCGGAGTCGGGAGACAGCACGCAGACTCATGTTTCACGCTTTCAGAGTTCCTCAGATCTAAACTTTGATCTGGCTTTTCACAATCTGTAACCAGTTCAGTTCTTAATTCCTCTGATTGTGCTGAAACACTATTGGGTTCTGTGACACGAAAAGCAATAGTTGGTCAGTTTTCATCTGTTAACTGTTGTTGGTGGAGAGCAATGCATTCTAGTACACTTCCTGACTAAAGACTGACGTGGATGGTCTTAGATATGTGACCTAATAAGCAATTAGTCTTTACCAACATATTCACTGCAGATTTGTTAATATAAGAAAGCTGTGGATGAGGAAATCTCTATAAAAGATTCACTGTCGGTGGGTTAATAGCAAAACACATTGCACTTGAAAGAACTCAAGGATACATCTGGCGATGCAAAATATTTATAATAAATACAAAATGTATAATTCAGAAATCGGAATGGACTTACTCCCACTGGTAGTAATAAATTAAATCGCAGAGATTCGGACACCCTACGTGCTAGCAGCGTGTTCTTCAGTTAGTGTGAGCTGGCGAGGTTTATTTTACTTGAACTGGATGTGGTGGGCACAGTGTAACGCGGACACGTCAGAGTACCTAGAGACTGCGAAGTGTAGAGTGGAGCTGAGGTTAAAGTCTCCAGAGTCGAAAGACAGCACGCAGATTTCTGTTTTAAACGCTTTCAGAGTTCTTAAGATACTAACTTTGATCTGGCTTTTCACAATCTGTAACCAGTTCAGTTCTTATTTACTCTGATTGTGGTGAAACACTGTTGGGTTCTGTGACACGAAACGCAATAGTTGGTCTGTTTTCATCTGTTGCCTGTTGTATGTGGATAGCAATGCATTGAAGTACACTTACTGACTAAAGACTGACGTGGATGGTCTTAGATATGTAACATAATGAGCAATTAGACTTTACCAACATATTCACTGCAGATTTGTTGATATAAGAAAGCTGTGGATGAGGAATTCTCTATAAAAGAATCACTGTCGGTGGGTTAATAGCAAAACAAATTGCACTTGAAAGAACTCAAGAATACATTTGGCGATGCAAAATATTTATAATAAATACAAAATGTATAATTCAGAAACCGGAAAGGACGTACTCCCACTGGAAGTACTAAAAAAAATCGCAGAGAATCGGGCACCCTACCTGTTAGCAGCGTGTTCTACCGTTAGTGTGAGCTGGTGAGGTGCCTTCCACTAGAACTGGATGAGGTGGGCACACTTTAACGCGGACACGGCAGAGTACCTAAAACCTTCGGAGTAAAGAGTTGAGCCGAGGTTTGAGACACCGGAGTCGGGAGACAGCACGCAGACTCATGTTTCACGCTTTCAGAGTTCCTCAGATCTAAACTTTGATCTGGCTTTTCACAATCTGTAACCAGTTCAGTTCTTAATTCCTCTGATTGTGCTGAAAACACTATTGGGTTCTGTGACACGAAAAGCAATAGTTGGTCAGTTTTCATCTGTTAACTGTTGTTGGTGGAGAGCAATGCATTCTAGTACACTTCCTGACTAAAGACTGACGTGGATGGTCTTAGATATGTGACCTAATAAGCAATTAGTCTTTACCAACATATTCACTGCAGATTTGTTAATATAAGAAAGCTGTGGATGAGGAAATCTCTATAAAAGATTCACTGTCGGTGGGTTAATAGCAAAACACATTGCACTTGAAAGAACTCAAGGATACATCTGGCGATGCAAAATATTTATAATAAATACAAAATGTATAATTCAGAAATCGGAATGGACTTACTCCCACTGGTAGTAATAAATTAAATCGCAGAGATTCGGACACCCTACGTGCTAGCAGCGTGTTCTTCAGTTAGTGTGAGCTGGCGAGGTTTCTTTTACTTGAACTGGATGTGGTGGGCACAGTGTAACGCGGACACGTCAGAGTACCTAGAGACTGCGAAGTGTAGAGTGGAGCTGAGGTTAAAGTCTCCAGAGTCGAAAGACAGCACGCAGATTTCTGTTTTACGCTTTCAGAGTTCTTAAGATACTAACTTTGATCTGGCTTTTCACAATCTGTAACCAGTTCAGTTCTTATTTACTCTGATTGTGGTGAAACACTGTTGGGTTCTGTGACACGAAACGCAATAGTTGGTCTGTTTTCATCTGTTGCCTGTTGTATGTGGATAGCAATGCATTGAAGTACACTTACTGACTAAAGACTGACGTGGATGGTCTTAGATATGTAACATAATGAGCAATTAGACTTTACCAACATATTCACTGCAGATTTGTTGATATAAGAAAGCTGTGGATGAGGAATTCTCTATAAAAGAATCACTGTCGGTGGGTTAATAGCAAAACAAATTGCACTTGAAAGAACTCAAGAATACATTTGGCGATGCAAAATATTTATAATAAATACAAAATGTATAATTCAGAAACCGGAAAGGACGTACTCCCACTGGAAGTACTAAAAAAAATCGCAGAGAATCGGGCACCCTACCTGTTAGCAGCGTGTTCTACCGTTAGTGTGAGCTGGTGAGGTGCCTTCCACTAGAACTGGATGAGGTGGGCACACTTTAACGCGGACACGGCAGAGTACCTAAAACCTTCGGAGTAAAGAGTTGAGCCGAGGTTTGAGACACCGGAGTCGGGAGACAGCACGCAGACTCATGTTTCACGCTTTCAGAGTTCCTCAGATCTAAACTTTGATCTGGCTTTTCACAATCTGTAACCAGTTCAGTTCTTAATTCCTCTGATTGTGCTGAAAACACTATTGGGTTCTGTGACACGAAAAGCAATAGTTGGTCAGTTTTCATCTGTTAACTGTTGTTGGTGGAGAGCAATGCATTCTAGTACACTTCCTGACTAAAGACTGACGTGGATGGTCTTAGATATGTGACCTAATAAGCAATTAGTCTTTACCAACATATTCACTGCAGATTTGTTAATATAAGAAAGCTGTGGATGAGGAAATCTCTATAAAAGATTCACTGTCGGTGGGTTAATAGCAAAACACATTGCACTTGAAAGAACTCAAGGATACATCTGGCGATGCAAAATATTTATAATAAATACAAAATGTATAATTCAGAAATCGGAATGGACTTACTCCCACTGGTAGTAATAAATTAAATCGCAGAGATTCGGACACCCTACGTGCTAGCAGCGTGTTCTTCAGTTAGTGTGAGCTGGCGAGGTTTCTTTTACTTGAACTGGATGTGGTGGGCACAGTGTAACGCGGACACGTCAGAGTACCTAGAGACTGCGAAGTGTAGAGTGGAGCTGAGGTTAAAGTCTCCAGAGTCGAAAGACAGCACGCAGATTTCTGTTTTTACGCTTTCAGAGTTCTTAAGATACTAACTTTGATCTGGCTTTTCACAATCTGTAACCAGTTCAGTTCTTATTTACTCTGATTGTGGTGAAACACTGTTGGGTTCTGTGACACGAAACGCAATAGTTGGTCTGTTTTCATCTGTTGCCTGTTGTATGTGGATAGCAATGCATTGAAGTACACTTACTGACTAAAGACTGACGTGGATGGTCTTAGATATGTAACATAATGAGCAATTAGACTTTACCAACATATTCACTGCAGATTTGTTGATATAAGAAAGCTGTGGATGAGGAATTCTCTATAAAAGAATCACTGTCGGTGGGTTAATAGCAAAACAAATTGCACTTGAAAGAACTCAAGAATACATTTGGCGATGCAAAATATTTATAATAAATACAAAATGTATAATTCAGAAACCGGAAAGGACGTACTCCCACTGGAAGTACTAAAAAAAATCGCAGAGAATCGGGCACCCTACCTGTTAGCAGCGTGTTCTACCGTTAGTGTGAGCTGGTGAGGTGCCTTCCACTAGAACTGGATGAGGTGGGCACACTTTAACGCGGACACGGCAGAGTACCTAAAACCTTCGGAGTAAAGAGTTGAGCCGAGGTTTGAGACACCGGAGTCGGAAGACAGCACGCAGACTCATGTTTCACGCTTTCAGAGTTCCTCAGATCTAAACTTTGATCTGGCTTTTCACAATCTGTAACCAGTTCAGTTCTTAATTCCTCTGATTGTGCTGAAACACTATTGGGTTCTGTGACACGAAAAGCAATAGTTGGTCAGTTTTCATCTGTTAACTGTTGTTGGTGGAGAGCAATGCATTCTAGTACACTTCCTGACTAAAGACTGACGTGGATGGTCTTAGATATGTGACCTAATAAGCAATTAGTCTTTACCAACATATTCACTGCAGATTTGTTTAATATAAGAAAGCTGTGGATGAGGAAATCTCTATAAAAGATTCACTGTCGGTGGGTTAATAGCAAAACACATTGCACTTGAAAGAACTCAAGGATACATCTGGCGATGCAAAATATTTATAATAAATACAAAATGTATAATTCAGAAATCGGAATGGACTTACTCCCACTGGTAGTAATAAATTAAATCGCAGAGATTCGGACACCCTACGTGCTAGCAGCGTGTTCTTCAGTTAGTGTGAGCTGGCGAGGTTTCTTTTACTTGAACTGGATGTGGTGGGCACAGTGTAACGCGGACACGGCAGAGTACCTAGAGACTGCGAAGTGTAGAGTGGAGCTGAGGTTAAAGTCTCCAGAGTCGAAAGACAGCACGCAGATTTCTGTTTTTTACGCTTTCAGAGTTCTTAAGATAATAACTTTGATCTGGCTTTTCACAATCTGTAACCAGTTCAGTTCTTATTTACTCTGATTGTGGTGAAACACTGTTGGGTTCTGTGACACGAAACGCAATAGTTGGTCTGTTTTCATCTGTTGCCTGTTGTATGTGGATAGCAATGCATTGAAGTACACTTACTGACTAAAGACTGACGTGGATGGTCTTAGATATGTAACATAATGAGCAATTAGACTTTACCAACATATTCACTGCAGATTTGTTGATATAAGAAAGCTGTGGATGAGGAATTCTCTATAAAAGAATCACTGTCGGTGGGTTAATAGCAAAACAAATTGCACTTGAAAGAACTCAAGAATACATTTGGCGATGCAAAATATTTATAATAAATACAAAATGTATAATTCAGAAACCGGAAAGGACGTACTCCCACTGGAAGTACTAAAAAAAATCGCAGAGAATCGGGCACCCTACCTGTTAGCAGCGTGTTCTACCGTTAGTGTGAGCTGGTGAGGTGCCTTCCACTAGAACTGGATGAGGTGGGCACACTTTAACGCGGACACGGCAGAGTACCTAAAACCTTCGGAGTAAAGAGTTGAGCCGAGGTTTAAGATACCGGAGTCGGGAGACAGCACGCAGACTCATGTTTCACGCTTTCAGAGTTCCTCAGATCTAAACTTTGATCTGGCTTTTCACAATCTGTAACCAGTTCAGTTTCTTAATTCCTCTGATTGTGCTGAAACACTATTGGGTTCTGTGACACGAAAAGCAATAGTTGGTCAGTTTTCATCTGTTAACTGTTGTTGGTGGAGAGCAATGCATTCTAGTACACTTCCTGACTAAAGACTGACGTGGATGGTCTTAGATATGTGACCTAATAAGCAATTAGTCTTTACCAACATATTCACTGCAGATTTGTTAATATAAGAAAGCTGTGGATGAGGAAATCTCTATAAAAGAATCACTGTCGGTGGGTTAATAGCAAAACACATTGCACTTGAAAGAACTCAAGGATACATCTGGCGATGCAAAATATTTATAATAAATACAAAATGTATAATTCAGAAATCGGAATGGACTTACTCCCACTGGTAGTAATAAATTAAATCGCAGAGATTCGGACACCCTACGTGCTAGCAGCGTGTTCTTCAGTTAGTGTGAGCTGGCGAGGTTTCTTTTACTTGAACTGGATGTGGTGGGCACAGTGTAACGCGGACACGGCAGACGAGTACCTAGAGACTGCGAAGTGTAGAGTGGAGCTGAGGTTAAAGTCTCCAGAGTCGAAAGACAGCACGCAGATTTCTGTTTTACGCTTTCAGAGTTCTTAAGATACTAACTTTGATCTGGCTTTTCACAATCTGTAACCAGTTCAGTTCTTATTTACTCTGATTGTGGTGAAACACTGTTGGGTTCTGTGACACGAAACGCAATAGTTGGTCTGTTTTCATCTGTTGCCTGTTGTATGTGGATAGCAATGCATTGAAGTACACTTACTGACTAAAGACTGACGTGGATGGTCTTAGATATGTAACATAATGAGCAATTAGACTTTACCAACATATTCACTGCAGATTTGTTGATATAAGAAAGCTGTGGATGAGGAATTCTCTATAAAAGAATCACTGTCGGTGGGTTAATAGCAAAACAAATTGCACTTGAAAGAACTCAAGAATACATTTGGCGATGCAAAATATTTATAATAAATACAAAATGTATAATTCAGAAACCGGAAAGGACGTACTCCCACTGGAAGTACTAAAAAAAATCGCAGAGAATCGGGCACCCTACCTGTTAGCAGCGTGTTCTACCGTTAGTGTGAGCTGGTGAGGTGCCTTCCACTAGAACTGGATGAGGTGGGCACACTTTAACGCGGACACGGCAGAGTACCTAAAACCTTCGGAGTAAAGAGTTGAGCCGAGGTTTAAGATACCGGAGTCGGGAGACAGCACGCAGACTCATGTTTCATCACGCTTTCAGAGTTTCCTCAGATCTAAACTTTGATCTGGCTTTTCACAATCTGTAACCAGTTCAGTTCTTAATTCCTCTGATTGTGCTGAAACACTATTGGGTTCTGTGACACGAAAAGCAATAGTTGGTCAGTTTTCATCTGTTAACTGTTGTTGGTGGAGAGCAATGCATTCTAGTACACTTCCTGACTAAAGACTGACGTGGATGGTCTTAGATATGTGACCTAATAAGCAATTAGTCTTTACCAACATATTCACTGCAGATTTGTTAATATAAGAAAGCTGTGGATGAGGAAATCTCTATAAAAGAATCACTGTCGGTGGGTTAATAGCAAAACACATTGCACTTGAAAGAACTCAAGGATACATCTGGCGATGCAAAATATTTATAATAAATACAAAATGTATAATTCAGAAATCGGAATGGACTTACTCCCACTGGTAGTAATAAATTAAATCGCAGAGATTCGGACACCCTACGTGCTAGCAGCGTGTTCTTCAGTTAGTGTGAGCTGGCGAGGTTTCTTTTACTTGAACTGGATGTGGTGGGCACAGTGTAACGCGGACACGTCAGAGTACCTAGAGACTGCGAAGTGTAGAGTGGAGCTGAGGTTAAAGTCTCCAGAGTCGAAAGACAGCACGCAGATTTCTGTTTTACGCTTTCAGAGTTCTTAAGATACTAACTTTGATCTGGCTTTTCACAATCTGTAACCAGTTCAGTTCTTATTTACTCTGATTGTGGTGAAACACTGTTGGGTTCTGTGACACGAAACGCAATAGTTGGTCTGTTTTCATCTGTTGCCTGTTGTATGTGGATAGCAATGCATTGAAGTACACTTACTGACTAAAGACTGACGTGGATGGTCTTAGATATGTAACATAATGAGCAATTAGACTTTACCAACATATTCACTGCAGATTTGTTGATATAAGAAAGCTGTGGATGAGGAATTCTCTATAAAAGAATCACTGTCGGTGGGTTAATAGCAAAACAAATTGCACTTGAAAGAACTCAAGAATACATTTGGCGATGCAAAATATTTATAATAAATACAAAATGTATAATTCAGAAACCGGAAAGGACGTACTCCCACTGGAAGTACTAAAAAAAATCGCAGAGAATCGGGCACCCTACCTGTTAGCAGCGTGTTCTACCGTTAGTGTGAGCTGGTGAGGTGCCTTCCACTAGAACTGGATGAGGTGGGCACACTTTAACGCGGACACGGCAGAGTACCTAAAACCTTCGGAGTAAAGAGTTGAGCCGAGGTTTGAGACACCGGAGTCGGAAGACAGCACGCAGACTCATGTTTCACGCTTTCAGAGTTCCTCAGATCTAAACTTTGATCTGGCTTTTCACAATCTGTAAACCAGTTCAGTTCTTAATTCCTCTGATTGTGCTGAAACACTATTGGGTTCTGTGACACGAAAAGCAATAGTTGGTCAGTTTTCATCTGTTAACTGTTGTTGGTGGAGAGCAATGCATTCTAGTACACTTCCTGACTAAAGACTGACGTGGATGGTCTTAGATATGTGACCTAATAAGCAATTAGTCTTTACCAACATATTCACTGCAGATTTGTTAATATAAGAAAGCTGTGGATGAGGAAATCTCTATAAAAGAATCACTGTCGGTGGGTTAATAGCAAAACACATTGCACTTGAAAGAACTCAAGGATACATCTGGCGATGCAAAAATATTTATAATAAATACAAAATGTATAATTCAGAAATCGGAATGGACTTACTCCCACTGGTAGTAATAAATTAAATCGCAGAGATTCGGACACCCTACGTGCTAGCAGCGTGTTCTTCAGTTAGTGTGAGCTGGCGAGGTTTCTTTTACTTGAACTGGATGTGGTGGGCACAGTGTAACGCGGACACGGCAGAGTACCTAGAGACTGCGAAGTGTAGAGTGGAGCTGAGGTTAAAGTCTCCAGAGTCGAAAGACAGCACGCAGATTTCTGTTTTACGCTTTCAGAGTTCTTAAGATACTAACTTTGATCTGGCTTTTCACAATCTGTAACCAGTTCAGTTCTTATTTACTCTGATTGTGGTGAAACACTGTTGGGTTCTGTGACACGAAACGCAATAGTTGGTCTGTTTTCATCTGTTGCCTGTTGTATGTGGATAGCAATGCATTGAAGTACACTTACTGACTAAAGACTGACGTGGATGGTCTTAGATATGTAACATAATGAGCAATTAGACTTTACCAACATATTCACTGCAGATTTTGTTGATATAAGAAAGCTGTGGATGAGGAATTCTCTATAAAAGAATCACTGTCGGTGGGTTAATAGCAAAACAAATTGCACTTGAAAGAACTCAAGAATACATTTGGCGATGCAAAATATTTATAATAAATACAAAATGTATAATTCAGAAACCGGAAAGGACGTACTCCCACTGGAAGTACTAAAAAAAATCGCAGAGAATCGGGCACCCTACCTGTTAGCAGCGTGTTCTACCGTTAGTGTGAGCTGGTGAGGTGCCTTCCACTAGAACTGGATGAGGTGGGCACACTTTAACGCGGACACGGCAGAGTACCTAAAACCTTCGGAGTAAAGAGTTGAGCCGAGGTTTGAGACACCGGAGTCGGGAGACAGCACGCAGACTCATGTTTTCACGCTTTCAGAGTTCCTCAGATCTAAACTTTGATCTGGCTTTTCACAATCTGTAACCAGTTCAGTTCTTAATTCCTCTGATTGTGCTGAAACACTATTGGGTTCTGTGACACGAAAAGCAATAGTTGGTCAGTTTTCATCTGTTAACTGTTGTTGGTGGAGAGCAATGCATTCTAGTACACTTCCTGACTAAAGACTGACGTGGATGGTCTTAGATATGTGACCTAATAAGCAATTAGTCTTTACCAACATATTCACTGCAGATTTGTTAATATAAGAAAGCTGTGGATGAGGAAATCTCTATAAAAGAATCACTGTCGGTGGGTTAATAGCAAAACACATTGCACTTGAAAGAACTCAAGGATACATCTGGCGATGCAAAATATTTATAATAAATACAAAATGTATAATTCAGAAATCGGAATGGACTTACTCCCACTGGTAGTAATAAATTAAATCGCAGAGATTCGGACACCCTACGTGCTAGCAGCGTGTTCTTCAGTTAGTGTGAGCTGGCGAGGTTTCTTTTACTTGAACTGGATGTGGTGGGCACAGTGTAACGCGGACACGGCAGAGTACCTAGAGACTGCGAAGTGTAGAGTGGAGCTGAGGTTAAAGTCTCCAGAGTCGAAAGACAGCACGCAGATTTCTGTTTTACGCTTTCAGAGTTCTTAAGATAATAACTTTGATCTGGCTTTTCACAATCTGTAACCAGTTCAGTTCTTATTTACTCTGATTGTGGTGAAACACTGTTGGGTTCTGTGACACGAAACGCAATAGTTGGTCTGTTTTCATCTGTTGCCTGTTGTATGTGGATAGCAATGCATTGAAGTACACTTACTGACTAAAGACTGACGTGGATGGTCTTAGATATGTAACATAATGAGCAATTAGACTTTACCAACATATTCACTGCAGATTTGTTGATATAAGAAAGCTGTGGATGAGGAATTCTCTATAAAAGAATCACTGTCGGTGGGTTAATAGCAAAACAAATTGCACTTGAAAGAACTCAAGAATACATTTGGCGATGCAAAATATTTATAATAAATACAAAATGTATAATTCAGAAACCGGAAAGGACGTACTCCCACTGGAAGTACTAAAAAAAATCGCAGAGAATCGGGCACCCTACCTGTTAGCAGCGTGTTCTACCGTTAGTGTGAGCTGGTGAGGTGCCTTCCACTAGAACTGGATGAGGTGGGCACACTTTAACGCGGACACGGCAGAGTACCTAAAACCTTCGGAGTAAAGAGTTGAGCCGAGGTTTGAGACACCGGAGTCGGAAGACAGCACGCAGACTCATGTTTCACGCTTTCAGAGTTCCTCAGATCTAAACTTTGATCTGGCTTTTCACAATCTGTAACCAGTTCAGTTCTTAATTCCTCTGATTGTGCTGAAACACTATTGGGTTCTGTGACACGAAAAGCAATAGTTGGTCAGTTTTCATCTGTTAACTGTTGTTGGTGGAGAGCAATGCATTCTAGTACACTTCCTGACTAAAGACTGACGTGGAGGGTCTTAGATATGTGACCTAATAAGCAATTAGTCTTTACCAACATATTCACTGCAGATTTGTTAATATAAGAAAGCTGTGGATGAGGAAATCTCTATAAAAGATTCACTGTCGGTGGGTTAATAGCAAAACACATTGCACTTGAAAGAACTCAAGGATACATCTGGCGATGCAAAATATTTATAATAAATACAAAATGTATAATTCAGAAATCGGAATGGACTTACTCCCACTGGTAGTAATAAATTAAATCGCAGAGATTCGGACACCCTACGTGCTAGCAGCGTGTTCTTCAGTTAGTGTGAGCTGGCGAGGTTTCTTTTACTTGAACTGGATGTGGTGGGCACAGTGTAACGCGGACACGGCAGAGTACCTAGAGACTGCGAAGTGTAGAGTGGAGCTGAGGTTAAAGTCTCCAGAGTCGAAAGACAGCACGCAGATTTCTGTTTTACGCTTTCAGAGTTCTTAAGATACTAACTTTGATCTGGCTTTTCACAATCTGTAACCAGTTCAGTTCTTATTTACTCTGATTGTGGTGAAACACTGTTGGGTTCTGTGACACGAAACGCAATAGTTGGTCTGTTTTCATCTGTTGCCTGTTGTATGTGGATAGCAATGCATTGAAGTACACTTACTGACTAAAGACTGACGTGGATGGTCTTAGATATGTAACATAATGAGCAATTAGACTTTACCAACATATTCACTGCAGATTTGTTGATATAAGAAAGCTGTGGATGAGGAATTCTCTATAAAAGAATCACTGTCGGTGGGTTAATAGCAAAACAAATTGCACTTGAAAGAACTCAAGAATACATTTGGCGATGCAAAATATTTATAATAAATACAAAATGTATAATTCAGAAACCGGAAAGGACGTACTCCCACTGGAAGTACTAAAAAAAATCGCAGAGAATCGGGCACCCTACCTGTTAGCAGCGTGTTCTACCGTTAGTGTGAGCTGGTGAGGTGCCTTCCACTAGAACTGGATGAGGTGGGCACACTTTAACGCGGACACGGCAGAGTACCTAAAACCTTCGGAGTGTAGAGTGGAGCCGAGGTTTAAGTCTCCGGAGTCGGAAGACAGCACGCAGACTCATGTTTTACGCTTTCAGAGTTCCTCAGATCTAAACTTTGATCTGGCTTTTCACAATCTGTAACCAGTTCAGTTCTTAATTCCTCTGATTGTGCTGAAACACTATTGGGTTCTGTGACACGAAAAGCAATAGTTGGTCAGTTTTCATCTGTTAACTGTTGTTGGTGGAGAGCAATGCATTCTAGTACACTTCCTGACTAAAGACTGACGTGGATGGTCTTAGATATGTGAACCTAATGAGCAATTAATTAGTCTTTACCAACATATTCACTGCAGATTTGTTAATATAAGAAAGCTGTGGATGAGGAAATCTCTATAAAAGAAAAACTGTCGGTGGGTTAATAGCAAAACACATTGCACTTGAAAGAACTCAAGGATACATCTGGCGATGCAAAATATTTATAATAAATACAAAATGTATAATTCAGAAATCGGAATGGACTTACTCCCACTGGTAGTAATAAATTAAATCGCAGAGATTCGGACACCCTACGTGCTAGCAGCGTGTTCTTCAGTTAGTGTGAGCTGGCGAGGTTTCTTTTACTTGAACTGGATGTGGTGGGCACAGTGTAACGCGGACACGGCAGAGTACCTAGAGACTGCGAAGTGTTAGAGTGGAGCTGAGGTTAAAGTCTCCAGAGTCGAAAGACAGCACGCAGATTTCTGTTTTACGCTTTCAGAGTTCTTAAGATAATAACTTTGATCTGGCTTTTCACAATCTGTAACCAGTTCAGTTCTTATTTACTCTGATTGTGGTGAAACACTGTTGGGTTCTGTGACACGAAACGCAATAGTTGGTCTGTTTTCATCTGTTGCCTGTTGTATGTGGATAGCAATGCATTGAAGTACACTTACTGACTAAAGACTGACGTGGATGGTCTTAGATATGTAACATAATGAGCAATTAGACTTTACCAACATATTCACTGCAGATTTGTTGATATAAGAAAGCTGTGGATGAGGAATTCTCTATAAAAGAATCACTGTCGGTGGGTTAATAGCAAAACAAATTGCACTTGAAAGAACTCAAGAATACATTTGGCGATGCAAAATATTTATAATAAATACAAAATGTATAATTCAGAAACCGGAAAGGACGTACTCCCACTGGAAGTACTAAAAAAAATCGCAGAGAATCGGGCACCCTACCTGTTAGCAGCGTGTTCTACCGTTAGTGTGAGCTGGTGAGGTGCCTTCCACTAGAACTGGATGAGGTGGGCACACTTTAACGCGGACACGGCAGAGTACCTAAAACCTTCGGAGTAAAGAGTTGAGCCGAGGTTTAAGATACCGGAGTCGGGAGACAGCACGCAGACTCATGTTTCACGCTTTCAGAGTTCCTCAGATCTAAACTTTGATCTGGCTTTTCACAATCTGTAACCAGTTCAGTTCTTAATTCCTCTGATTGTGCTGAAACACTATTGGGTTCTGTGACACGAAAAGCAATAGTTGGTCAGTTTTCATCTGTTAACTGTTGTTGGTGGAGAGCAATGCATTCTAGTACACTTCCTGACTAAAGACTGACGTGGATGGTCTTAGATATGTGACCTAATGAGCAATTAGTCTTTACCAACATATTCACTGCAGATTTGTTAATATAAGAAAGCTGTGGATGAGGAAATCTCTATAAAAGAAAAACTGTCGGTGGGTTAATAGCAAAACACATTGCACTTGAAAGAACTCAAGGATACATCTGGCGATGCAAAATATTTATAATAAATACAAAATGTATAATTCAGAAATCGGAATGGACTTACTCCCACTGGTAGTAATAAATTAAATCGCAGAGATTCGGACACCCTACGTGCTAGCAGCGTGTTCTTCAGTTAGTGTGAGCTGGCGAGGTTTCTTTTACTTGAACTGGATGTGGTGGGCACAGTGTAAAGCGGACACGGCAGAGTACCTAGAGACTGCGAAGTGTAGAGTGGAGCTGAGGTTAAAGTCTCCAGAGTCGAAAGACAGCACGCAGATTTCTGTTTTACGCTTTCAGAGTTCTTAAGATACTAACTTTGATCTGGCTTTTCACAATCTGTAACCAGTTCAGTTCTTATTTACTCTGATTGTGGTGAAACACTGTTGGGTTCTGTGACACGAAACGCAATAGTTGGTCTGTTTTCATCTGTTGCCTGTTGTATGTGGATAGCAATGCATTGAAGTACACTTACTGACTAAAGACTGACGTGGATGGTCTTAGATATGTAACATAATGAGCAATTAGACTTTACCAACATATTCACTGCAGATTTGTTGATATAAGAAAGCTGTGGATGAGGAATTCTCTATAAAAGAATCACTGTCGGTGGGTTAATAGCAAAACAAATTGCACTTGAAAGAACTCAAGAATACATTTGGCGATGCAAAATATTTATAATAAATACAAAATGTATAATTCAGAAACCGGAAAGGACGTACTCCCACTGGAAGTACTAAAAAAAATCGCAGAGAATCGGGCACCCTACCTGCTAGCAGCGTGTTCTACCGTTAGTGTGAGCTGGTGAGGTGCCTTCCACTAGAACTGGATGAGGTGGGCACACTTTAACGCGGACACGGCAGAGTACCTAAAACCTTCGGAGTAAAGAGTTGAGCCGAGGTTTGAGACACCGGAGTCGGAAGACAGCACGCAGACTCATGTTTCACGCTTTCAGAGTTCCTCAGATCTAAACTTTGATCTGGCTTTTCACAATCTGTAACCAGTTCAGTTCTTAATTCCTCTGATTGTGCTGAAACACTATTGGGTTCTGTGACACGAAAAGCAATAGTTGGTCAGTTTTCATCTGTTAACTGTTGTTGGTGGAGAGCAATGCATTCTAGTACACTTCCTGACTAAAGACTGACGTGGATGGTCTTAGATATGTGACCTAATGAGCAATTAGTCTTTACCAACATATTCACTGCAGATTTGTTAATATAAGAAAGATGTGGATGAGGAAAATCTCTATAAAAGAAAAACTGTCGGTGGGTTAATAGCAAAACACATTGCACTTGAAAGAACTCAAGGATACATCTGGCGATGCAAAATATTTATAATAAATACAAAATGTATAATTCAGAATCGGAATGGACTTACTCCCACTGGTAGTAATAAATTAAATCGCAGAGATTCGGACACCCTACGTGCTAGCAGCGTGTTCTTCAGTTAGTGTGAGCTGGCGAGGTTTTTTTTACTTGAACTGGATGTGGTGGGCACAGTGTAACGCGGACACGGCAGAGTACCTAGAGACTGCGAAGTGTAGAGTGGAGCTGAGGTTAAAGTCTCCAGAGTCGAAAGACAGCACGCAGATTTCTGTTTTACGCTTTCAGAGTTCTTAAGATACTAAACTTTGATCTGGCTTTTCACAATCTGTAACCAGTTCAGTTCTTATTTACTCTGATTGTGGTGAAACACTGTTGGGTTCTGTGACACGAAAAGCAATAGTTGGTCTGTTTTTATCTGTTGCCTGTTGTATGTGGATAGCAATGCATTGAAGTACACTTACTGACTAAAGACTGACGTGGATGGTCTTAGATATGTAACATAATGAGCAATTAGACTTTACCAACATATTCACTGCAGATTTGTTGATATAAGAAAGCTGTGGATGAGGAATTCTCTATAAAAGAATCACTGTCGGTGGGTTAATAGCAAAACAAATTGCACTTGAAAGAACTCAAGAATACATTTGGCGATGCAAAATATTTATAATAAATACAAAATGTATAATTCAGAAACCGGAAAGGACGTACTCCCACTGGAAGTACTAAAAAAAATCGCAGAGAATCGGGCACCCTACCTGTTAGCAGCGTGTTCTACCGTTAGTGTGAGCTGGTGAGGTGCCTTCCACTAGAACTGGATGAGGTGGGCACACTTTAACGCGGACACAGCAGAGTACCTAAAACCTTCGGAGTAAAGAGTTGAGCCGAGGTTTGAGACACCGGAGTCGGAAGACAGCACGCAGACTCATGTTTCACGCTTTCAGATTTCCTCAGATCTAAACTTTGATCTGGCTTTTCACAATATGTAACCAGTTCAGTTCTTAATTCCTCTGATTGTGCTGAAACACTATTGGGTTCTGTGACACGAAAAGCAATAGTTGGTCAGTTTTCATCTGTTAACTGTTGTTGGTGGAGAGCAATGCATTCTAGTACACTTCCTGACTAAAGACTGACGTGGATGGTCTTAGATATGTGACCTAATGAGCAATTAGTCTTTACCAACATATTCACTGCAGATTTGTTAATATAAGAAAGATGTGGATGAGGAAATCTCTATAAAAGAAAAACTGTCGGTGGGTTAATAGCAAAACACATTGCACTTGAAAGAACTCAAGGATACATCTGGCGATGCAAAAATATTTATAATAAATACAAAATGTATAATTCAGAATCGGAATGGACTTACTCCCACTGGTAGTAATAAATTAAATCGCAGAGATTCGGACACCCTACGTGCTAGCAGCGTGTTCTTCAGTTAGTGTGAGCTGGCGAGGTTTCTTTTACTTGAACTGGATGTGGTGGGCACAGTGTAACGCGGACACGGCAGAGTACCTAGAGACTGCGAAGTGTAGAGTGGAGCTGAGGTTAAAGTCTCCAGAGTCGAAAGACAGCACGCAGATTTCTGTTTTACGCTTTCAGAGTTCTTAAGATACTAACTTTGATCTGGCTTTTCACAATCTGTAACCAGTTCAGTTCTTATTTACTCTGATTGTGGTGAAACACTGTTGGGTTCTGTGACACGAAACGCAATAGTTGGTCTGTTTTCATCTGTTGCCTATTGTATGTGGATAGCAATGCATTGAAGTACACTTACTGACTAAAGACTGACGTGGATGGTCTTAGATATGTAACATAATGAGCAATTAGACTTTACCAACATATTCACTGCAGATTTGTTGATATAAGAAAGCTGTGGATGAGGAATTCTCTATAAAAGAATCACTGTCGGTGGGTTAATAGCAAAACAAATTGCACTTGAAAGAACTCAAGAATACATTTGGCGATGCAAAATATTTATAATAAATACAAAATGTATAATTCAGAAACCGGAAAGGACGTACTCCCACTGGAAGTACTAAAAAAAATCGCAGAGAATCGGGCACCCTACCTGTTAGCAGCGTGTTCTACCGTTAGTGTGAGCTGGTGAGGTGCCTTCCACTAGAAACTGGATGAGGTGGGCACACACTTTAACGCGGACACGGCAGAGTACCTAAAACCTTCGGAGTAAAGAGTTGAGCCGAGGTTTGAGACACCGGAGTCGGAAGACAGCACGCAGACTCATGTTTCACGCTTTCAGAGTTCCTCAGATCTAAACTTTGATCTGGCTTTTCACAATCTGTAACCAGTTCAGTTCTTAATTCCTCTGATTGTGCTGAAACACTATTGGGTTCTGTGACACGAAAAGCAATAGTTGGTCAGTTTTCATCTGTTAACTGTTGTTGGTGGAGAGCAATGCATTCTAGTACACTTCCTGACTAAAGACTGACGTGGATGGTCTTAGATATGTGACCTAATGAGCAATTAGTCTTTACCAACATATTCACTGCAGATTTGTTAATATAAGAAAGCTGTGGATGAGGAAATCTCTATAAAAGAATCACTGTCGGTGGGTTAATAGCAAAACACATTGCACTTGAAAGAACTCAAGGATACATCTGGCGATGCAAAATATTTATAATAAATACAAAATGTATAATTCAGAAATCGGAATGGACTTACTCCCACTGGTAGTAATAAATTAAATCGCAGAGATTCGGACACCCTACGTGCTAGCAGCGTGTTCTTCAGTTAGTGTGAGCTGGCGAGGTTTCTTTTACTTGAACTGGATGTGGTGGGCACAGTGTAACGCGGACACGGCAGAGTACCTAGAGGCTGCGAAGTGTAGAGTGGAGCTGAGGTTAAAGTCTCCAGAGTCGAAAGACAGCACGCAGATTTCTGTTTTACGCTTTCAGAGTTCTTAAGATACTAACTTTGATCTGGCTTTTCACAATCTGTAACCAGTTCAGTTCTTATTTACTCTGATTGTGGTGAAACACTGTTGGGTTCTGTGACACGAAACGCAATAGTTGGTCTGTTTTCATCTGTTGCCTGTTGTATGTGGATAGCAATGCATTGAAGTACACTTACTGACTAAAGACTGAAGTGGATGGTCTTAGATATGTAACATAATGAGCAATTAGACTTTACCAACATATTCACTGCAGATTTGTTGATATAAGAAAGCTGTGGATGAGGAATTCTCTATAAAAGAATCACTGTCGGTGGGTTAATAGTAAAACAAATTGCACTTGAAAGAACTCAAGAATACATTTGGCGATGCAAAATATTTATAATAAATACAAAATGTATAATTCAGAAACCGGAAAGGACGTACTCCCACTGGAAGTACTAAAATAAATCGCAGAGAATCGGGCACCCAACCTGTTAGCAGCGTGTTCTACCGTTAGTGTGAGCTGGTGAGGTGCCTTCCACTAGAACTGGATGAGGTAGGCACACTTTAACGCGAACACGGCAGAGTACCTAAAACCTTCGGAGTAAAGAGTTGAGCCGAGGTTTTTGTCCCCGGAGTCGGAAGACAGCACGCAGACTCCTGTTTCACGCTTTCAGAGTTCCTCAGATCTAAACTTTGATCTGGCTTTTCACAATCTGTAACCAGGTCAGTTTTTAATTCCTCTGATTGTGCTGAAACACTATTGGGTTCTGTGACACGAAAAGCAATAGTTGGTCAGTTTTCATCTGTTAACTGTTGTTGGTGGAGAGCAATGCATTCTAGTACACTTCCTGACTAAAGACTGACGTGGATGGTCTTAGATATGTGACCTAATGAGCAATTAGTCTTTACCAACATATTCACTGCAGATTTGTTAATATAAGAAAGCTGTGGATGAGGAAATCTCTATAAAAGAAAAACTGTCGGTGGGTTAATAGCAAAACACATTGCACTTGAAAGAACTCAAGGATACATCAGGCGATGCAAAATATTTATAATAAATACAAAATGTATAATTCAGAAAACAGGAATGGACGTACTGCCACTGGAAGTACTAAAAAAATCGCTGGGAATCGGACACCCTACGTGTTAGCAGCGTGTTCTACCGTTAGTGTGAGCTGGTGAGGTTGCCTTCCACTAGAACTGGATGAGGTGGGCACAGTGTAACGCGGACACGGCAGAGTACCTAAAACCTTCGAAGTAAAGAGTGGAGCTGAGGTTAAAGTCTCCAGAGTCGAAAGACAGCACGCAGATTTCTGTTTTTACGCTTTCAGAGTTCTTAAGATACTAACTTTGATCTGGCTTTTCACAATCTGTAACCAGTTCAGTTCTTATTTACTCTGATTGTGGTGAAACACTGTTGGGTTCTGTGACACGAAAAGCAATAGTTGGTCAGTTTTCATCTGTTAACTGTTGTTGGTGGAGAGCAATGCATTCTAGTACACTTCCTGACTAAAGACTGACGTGGATGGTCTTAGATATATGACCTAATGAGCAATTAAACTTTACCAACATATTTACTGCAGATTTGTTGATATAAGAAAGCTGTGGATGAGGAAATCTCTATAAAAGAATCACTGTCGGTGGGTTAATAGCAAAACACATTGCACTTGAAAAAACTCAAGAATACATCTGGCAATGCAAAATATTTATAATAACTACAAAATGTATAATTCAGAAAACCGGAATGGACGTACTGCCACTGGAAGTACTAAAAAAATCGCTGGGAATCGGGCACCCTACGTGTTAGCAGCGTGTTCTACCGTTAGTGTGAGCTGGTGAGGTGCCTTCCACTAGAACTGGATGAGGTGGGCACAGTTTAACGCGGACACGGCAGAGTACCTAAAACCTTCGGAGTAAAGAGTGGAGCCGAGGTTTGAGTCACCGGAGTCGGAAGACAGCACGCAGACTCCTGTTTCACGCTTTCAGAGTTCCTCAGATCTAAACTTTGATCTGGCTTTTCACAATCTGTAACCAGTTCAGTTCTTAATTCCTCTGATTGTGCTGAAACACTATTGGGTTCTGTGACACGAAAAACAATAGTTGGTCAGTTTTTCATCTGTTAACTGTTGTTGGTGGAGAGCAATGCATTCTAGTACACTTCCTGACTAAAGACTGACGTGGATGGTCTTAGATATGTGACCTAATGAGCAATTAATTAACTTTCCAAACATATTTACTGCAGATTTGTTGATATAAGAAAAACTGTGGATGAGGAAATCTCTATAAAAGAATCACTGTCGGTGGGTTAATAGCAAAACACATTGCACTTGAAAGAACTCAAGAATACATCTGGTGATGCAAAATATTTATAATAACTACAAAATGTATAATTCAGAAACCGGAATGGACGTACTGCCACTGGAAGTACTAGAAAAAATCGCAGGGAATCGGGCAACCTACGTGTTAGCAGCGTGTTCTACCGTTAGTGTGAGCTGGCGAGGTTTCTTTTACTTGAACAGGATGTGGTGGGCACAGTGTAACGCGGACACGGCAGAGTACCTAGAGACTGCGAAGTGTAGAGTGGAGCTGAGGTTTGGGTCTCCGGATTCGAAAGACAGCACGCAGATTCCTGTTTTACGCTTTCAGAGTTCTTAAGATATTAATTTTGATCTGGCTTTTCACAATCTGTAACCAGAGTGGAGCCGTGATTTGAGTCACCGGAGTCAGAAGATAGCACGTAGACTCCTGTTTGACCCTTAGAGTTCTTCAGATCTTAACTTAGATTTTGCTTTTCACAATCTGTAACCAGTTCAGTTCTTATTTCCTCTGATTGTGCTGAAACACTGTTGGGTTCTGTGACACGAAAAGCATTGGTTGGTAAGTTTTCGTCTGTTACCTGTTGTTGGTGGAGAGCAATGCATTCAAGTACACTTCCTGACTAAGGACTGACGTGGATTGTCTCAGATATGTAACATAATGAGCGATTAAACTTTACCAACATATTCACTGCAGATTTGTAGATATAAGAATGCTGTGGATAAGAAATTCTCTATAACAGAATCACTGTAGGAGGGTTGATAGCAAAACACATTGCACTTGAATGAACTCAATGATAGATCTGGCGATGCAAAATATTTATAATAAAATCAAAATGTATAATTCAGAAACCGGAATCGACGTACTGCCACTGGAAGTACTACATAAAATCGCAGAGAATCGGGCACCCTACGTGCTAGCAGCATGTTCTTCCGATAGTGTGAGCTGGCGAGTTGCCTTCCACTAGAATTGCATATGTTGGCCACAGTGTAACGCGGACAGGGCAGAGTACCTAGAGACTGCGAAGTGTAGAGTGGAGCTGAGGTTAAAGTCTCCAGAGTCGAAAGACAGGACGCAGATTTCTGTTTTAAAACGCTTTTCAGAGATCTTAAGATATTAATTTTGATCTGGCTTTTCACAATCTGTAACCAGTTTAGTTCTTATTTACTCTGATTGTGCTGAAACACTGTTGGGTTCTGTGACACGAAACACAATAGTTGGTCTGTTTTCATCTGTTGCCTGTTGTTTGTGGATAGCAATGCATTCAAGTACACTTCCTGACTAAGGACTGACGTTGATGGTCTTAGATATGTAACATAATGAGCAAGTAGACAGTACCAACATACTCACTGTAGATTTGTTGATATAAGAAAGCTGTGAATAAGGAATTCTCTATAAAAGAATTACTGTAGGTGGGTTAATAGCAAAACACATTGCACTTGAAAGAACTCAAGGATACATCTGGCGATGCAAATTGTTTATAAAAAATCAAGTTGTATAATTCAGAAATCGAAATGGACTTACTCCCACTGGTAGTACTAAAAAAATCGCAGGGAATCGGACAACCTACGTGCTAGCAGCGTGTTCTTCCTATAGTGTGAGCTGGCGAGGTGTCTTCTACTTGAACTGGATGTTTTAGGCACAGTGTAACGCGGACACGGCAGAGTACCTAGAGACTGCGGAGTGTAGAGTGGAGCTGAGTTTTGAGTCTCCGGATTCGAAAGACAGCACGCAGATTCCTGTTTTACGCTTTCAGAGTTCTTAAGATATTAATTTTAATCTGGCTTTTCACAATCTGTAACCAGAGTGGAGCCGTGATTTGAGTCACCGGAATCGGAAGATAGCACGTAGACTCCTGTTTGACCTTTAGAGTGCTTCAGATCTTAACTTTGATTTTGCTTTTCACAATCTGTAACCAGTTCAGTTCTGATTTCCTCTGATTGAGCTGAAACACTGTTGGGTTCTGTGAAACGAAAAGCAATAGTTGGTCTGTTTTCATCTGTTGCCTGTTGTTTGTGGAGAGCAATGCATTCAAGAACACTTCCTGACTAAGGACTGACGTGGATGGTTACAGATATGTAACATAATGAGCAATTAGACAGTACCAACATACTCACTGTAGATTTGTTGATATAAGAAATCTGTGGATAAGAAATTCTCTATAAAGGAATCACTGTAGGTGGGTTGATAGCAAAACACATTGCACTTGAATGAACTCAAGGATAGATCTGGCGATGCAAAATATTTATAATAAATACAAAATGTATAATTCAGACACCGTAATGGACTTACTCCCACTGGTAGTAATAAATTAAATCGCAGAGATTCTACGTGCTAGCAGCGTGTTCTTCAGTTAGTGTGAGCTGGCGAGGTGTCTTTTACTAGAACAGGATGTGGTGGGCACAGTGTAACGCGGACACAGCAGAGTACCCAGAGACTGCGAAGTGTATTGGAGCTGAGGTTAAAGTCTCCAGAGTCGAAAGACAGCACGCAGATTACTGTTTTACGCTTTCAGAGATCTTAAGATACTAACTTTGATCTGGCTTTTCACAATCTGTAACCAGTTCAGTTCTTATTTACTCTGATTGTGGTGAAACACTGTTAGGTTCTGTGACACGAAACGCAATAGTTGGTCTGTTTTCATCTGTTGCCTGTTGTATGTGGATAGCAATTCATTCTAGTACACTTCCTGACTAAAGACTGACGGGGATGGTCTTAGATATGTGACCTAATGACCAATTAGTCTTTACGACATATTCACTGCATATTTGTAGATATAAGAATGCTGTGAATAAGAAATTCTCTATAAAAGAATCACTGTCGGTGGGTTAATAGCAAAACACATTGCACTTGAAAGAGCTCAAGGATACATCTGGCGATGCAAAATATTTATAATAAATACAAAATGTATAATTCAGACACCGTAATGGACTTACTCCCACTGGTAGTAATAAATTAAATCGCAGAGAATCGGACACCGTACGTGCTAGCAGCGTGTTCTTCCTTTAGTGTGAGCTGGCAAGGTGTCTTCTACTTGAACTGGATGTTGTAGGCACAGTGTAACGCGGACACGGCAGAATACCTAGAGACTGCGGAGTGTAGAGTGGAGCTGAGGTTTGAGTCTCCGGATTCGAAAGACAGCACGCAGATTCCTGTTTTACGCTTTCAGAGTTCTTAAGATATTAATTGTGATCTGGCTTTTCACAATCTGTAACCAGAGTGGAGCCGTGATTTGAGTCACCGGAGTCGGAAGATAGCACTTAGACTCCTGTTTGACCCTTAGAGTTCTTCAGATCTTAACTTTGATTTTGCTTTTCACAATCTGTAACCAGTTCAGTTCTTATTTCCTCTGATTGTGCTGAAACACTGTTGGGTTCTGTGACACGAAAAGCAATAGTTGGTTCGTTTTCGTCTGTTACCTGTTGTTGGTGGAGAGCAATGCATTCAAGTACACTTCCTGACTAAGGACTGACGTGGATTGTCTCAGATATGTAACATAATGAGCAAATAAACTTTACCAACATATTCACTGCAGATTTGTAGATATAAAAATGCTGTGGATAAGAAATTCTCTATAAAAGAATCACTGTAGGTGGGTTGATAGCAAAACACATTGCACTTAAATGAACTCAAGGATAGATCTGGCGATGCAAAATATTTATAATAAAATCAAAATGTAGAATTCAGAAACTGGAATCGACGTACTCCCATTGGAAGTACTAAACAAAATCGCAGCTGATATAAGAAAGCTGTTAATGGGGAAATCTCTGTAAAAGAATCACTGTCGGTGGGTTAATAGCAAAGCATATTGCACTTGAAAGAACTCAAGGATACATCTGGCGATGCAAAATATTTATAATAAATACAAAATGTATAATTCAGACACCGCAATAGACTTACTCCCACTGGTAGTAATAAATTAAATCGCAGAGAATCGGACGCCCTACGAGCTAGCAGCGTGTTCTTCCGTTATTGTGAGCTGGCGAGGTGTCTTCCACTTTAACTGGATGTGGTAGGTATAGTGTAACGCGGACACGGCAGAGTACCTAGAGATTGCGGAGTGTAGAGTGGAGCTGAGGTTTGAGTCTCCGGAGTCGAAAGACAGCACGCAGATTCCTGTTTTACGCTTTCAGAGTTCTTAAGATATTAATTTTGATCTGGCTTTTCACAATCTGTAACAAGAGTGGAGCCGTGATTTGAGTCACCGGAGTCGGAAGATAGCACGTAGACTCCTGTTTGACCCTTAGAGTTCTTCAGATCTTAACTTTGATTTTGCTTTTCACAATCTGTAACCAGTTCAGTTCTTATTTCCTCTGATTATGCTGAAACACTGTTGGGTTCTGTGACACGAAAAGCAATAGTTGGTCCGTTTTCGTCTGTTAACTGTTGTTGGTGGAGAGCAATGCATTCAAGTACACTTCCTGACTAAGGACTGATGTGGATGGTCTTAGATATGTGATATAATGAGCAATAGACTTTACCAACATATTCACTGCAGGTTTGTTGATATAAGAAAGCTGTGGATGAGGAATTCTCAATAAAAGAATCACTGTCGGTGGGTTAATAGCAAAACACATTGCACTTGAAAGAACTAAAGAATACATCTGACGATGCAAAATATTTATAATAAATACAAAACGTATAATTCAGAAACCGTAATGGACTTACTCCCACTGGTAGTAATAAATTAAATCGCAGAGAATCGGACACCCTACGTGCTAGCAGCGTGTTCTACCGTTAGTGTGAGCTGGTGAGGTGCCTTCCACTAGAACTGGATGAGGTGGGCACACTTTAACGCGGACACGGCAGAGTACCTAAAACCTTCGGAGTAAAGAGTGGAGACGAGGTTTGAGTCACCGGAGTCGGAAGATGGCAGACTCCTGTTTCACGCTTTCAAAGTTCCTCAGATCTAAACTTTGATCTGGTTTTTCACAATCTGTAACCAGTTCAGTTCTTGATTCCTCTGATTGTCCTGAAACACTATTGGGTTCTGTGACACGAAAAGCAATAGTTGGTCCGTTTTTATCTGTTAACTGTTGTTGGTGGAGAGCAATGCATTCTAGTACACTTCTTGACTAAAGACTGACGTGGATGGTCTTAGATATGTGACCTAATGTGCAATTAGTCCTTACCAACATATTTACTGCAGATTTGTTGATATAAGAATGCTGTGGATGAGGAAATCTCTATAAAAGAATCACTGTCGTTGGGTTAATAGCAAAACACATTGCACTTGAAAGAACTCAAGGATACATCTGGCGATGCAAAATATTTATAATAAATACAAAATGTATAATTCAGACACCGTAATGGACTTACTCCCACTGGTATTAATAAATTAAATCGCAGAGAATCGGACACTCTACGTGCTAGCAGCGTGTTCTTCCTTTAGTGTGAGCTGGCGAGGTGTCTTCTACTTGAACTGGATGTTGTAGGCACAGTGTAACGCGGACACGGCAGAGTACCTAGAGACTGCGGAGTGTAGAGTGGAGATGAGGTTTGAGTCTCCGGATTCGAAAGACAGCACGCAGATTCCTGTTTTACGCTTTCAGAGTTCTTAAGATATTAATTGTGATCTGGCTTTTCACAATCTGTAACTAGAGTGGAGCCGTGATTTGAGTCACCGGAGTCGGAAGATAGCACGTAGACTCCTGTTTGACCCTTAGAGTTCTTCAGATCTTAACTTTGATTTTGCTTTTGACAATCTGTAACCAGTTCAGTTCATATTTCCTCTGATTGTGCTGAAACACTGTTGGGTTCTGTGACACGAAACGCAATAGTTGGTCCGTTTTCGTCTGTTACCTGTTGTTGGTGGAGAGCAATGCATTTAAGTACACTTCCTGACTAAGGACTGACGTGGATTGTCTCAGATATGTAACATAATGAGCAATTAGACAGTACCAACATACTCACTGTAGATTTGTTGATATAAGAAAGCTGTGAATAAGGAATTCTCTATAAAAGAATTACTGTAGGTGGGTTAATAGCAAAACACGTTGGACTTGAAAAGAACTCAAAGATACATCTGGCGATGCAAAATGTTTTATAAAAAATCAAGTTGTATAATTCAGATACCGTCATGGACTTACTCCCACTGGTAGTAATAAATTAAATCGCACAGAATCGGACACCCTACGTGCTAGCAGCGTGTTCTTCCGTTAGTGTGAGCTGGCGAGGTGTCTTCTACTTGAACTGGATGTGGTAGGCACAGTGTAACGCGGGCACGGCAGAGTACCTAGAGACTGCGGAGTGTAGAGTGGAGCTGAGGTTTGAGTCTCCGGAGTCGAAAGACAGCACGCAGATTCCTGTTTTAAGCTTTCAGAGTTCTTAAGATATTATTTTTGATCTGGCTTTTCACAATCTGTAACAAGAGTGGAGCCGTGATTTGAGTCACCGGAGTCGGAAGATAGCACGTAGACTCCTGTTTTGACCCTTAGATTTCTTCAGATCTTAACTTTGATTTTGCTTTTCACAATCTGTAACCAGTTCAGTTCTTATTTCCTCTGATTGTGCTGACACTCTGTTGGGTTCTGGGACACGAAAAGCAATAGTTGGTCCATTTTCGTCTGTTAACTGTTGTTGGTGGAGAGCAATGCATTCAAGTACACTTCCTGACTCAGGATTGACGTGGATGGTCTTAGATATGTGACATAATGAGCAATAGACTTTACGAACATATTCACTGCAGGTTTGTTGATATACGAAAGCTGTGGATGAGGAATTCTCTATAAAAGAATCACTGTCGGTGGGTTAATAGCAAAACACATTGCACTTGATTGAACCCAAGAATACATCTGGTGATGCAAAATATTTATAATAAATACAAAATGTATAATTCAGAAACCGGAATGGACGTACTCCCACTTGAAGTATTAAAAAAAATAGCAGAAAATCGGGCACCCTACGTGTTAGCAGCGTGGTTTACCGTTAGTGTGAGCTGGTGAGGTGCCTTCCACTAGAACTGGATGAGGTGGGCACAGTTTAACGCGTACACGGCAGAGTACCTAAAACCTTCGGAGTAAAGAGTGGAGCCGAGGTTTGAGTCACCGGAGTCGGAAGATAGCACGCCGACTCCTGTTTCACGCTTTCAGAGTTCCTCAGACCTAAACTTTGATCTGGCTTTTCACAATCTGTAACCAGTTTAGTTCTTATTTCCTCTGATTGTGCTGAAACACTGTTGGGTTCTGTGACACGAAAAGCAATAGTTGGTCCGTTTTCATCTGTTACCTATTGTTGGTGGAGAGCAATGCATTCAAGTACACTTCCTGACTAAGGACTGACGTGGATGGTCTGAAATATGTGACATAATGAGCAATAGACCTTACTAACATATTCACTGCAGGTTTGTTGATATAAGAAAGCTGTGGATGAGGAATTCTCAATAAAAGAATCACTGTCGGTGACTTAATAGCAAAACACATTGCACTTGAAAGAACTCAAGGATACATCTGGCGATGCAAAATATTTATAATAAATACAAAATGTATAATTCATAAACCGTAATGGACTTACTCTCACTGGAAGTACTAAATGAAATCGCAGAGAATTGGACACCCTACGTGCTTGCCGCGTGTTCTACTGTTAGTGTGGGTTGGAGAGTTCTACCACTAGAACTGGATGTGGTGGCCGCACTGTAACGCGGACACGGCAGAGTACCTGGAGACTGCGTATTGTAGAGTGGAGCCGAGGTCTGAGTTTCTGTTAATAGAGTTTGGTTGACCGCTTGATCCATCTATTGTTCTTTTAGTTAGGAAAGACATCACCATGGAAAGAGATTTACTTTCTTTTCGTGATAAAAAAATAGCGGAGTGATTTTGGGGTGTATTTCTTCATCTTCGTTTATCTTTTCCAGATCAGTTAAAAGACAATTGCCTCTTTAGACTGCATTCACAATCTATAATTACTACACTGTGCCAATGTTGCCATAAATTGTTCACCAGAGCATCGTTTGTAGAAGTCACTGAATCATTTCATATATATAAGTGTATGTGTGTGTGTGTGTGTGTGTGTGTGTGTGTGTGTGTGTGTGTGTGTGTGTGTGTGTGTGTGTGTGTGTGTGTGTGTGTGTGTTTGGTGGTGAAATCATTTCTGATATCAACTCAACCACAACTTTTCTCTTCCGTCTCTAAATGTACTATGAATCTATCTAATTTTTGTAGGAATTTTTTATATTATGTTTTACATACAATATTTACAAATAAAACCAGCAACAATAAAAAACATCTTCATATTTCAATTACAATTACGTTTCCGTTCGTCTGTGGCTCATTATTAACTCACTTCATCTCATATTCATATTGTAATGGTACTTGAGCCTTTATATTTTTGTTTTCATTCAACATAAATATGCTACCAAATGTTTTTATTTCATCTCTTTGATTTCGGCTACATATGGAGAAATAACAACAATTGTTTCATTACAATTAGTTACAATGAATTCTTTAAATTATCCTTTTATAGATGATATTTGAATATCTAAAATATTTTCTTCAGGTTTTGGCTAGTTTCTTAAACCTTAAGTTGGTTTGTCCTTTCTGATTTTTCTTAGGTATTTTAACACCATTTTTAACAGCTAAGCATTGAGTATATTTTGTACTTCAAAAACATTAGTTTTACTTTATATTTGTCTTCAAGTATACCATTATTTACATCCATGAACGACTCCTGTAATCAAAGATTTGTATTAATATAAGTAATCGAACACTATGAATTATATCAAAATAGTTAATATTTAAAAAAGAATCAATTTAGTATTAATTCTTTTTTAAATATGAAAAACTGATTAAAATATTATTTTACCTAAGGAAGTATTACAGAGAGTTTTTAATATATAAGATATCAATAAATTTATAATAAAAACACATTTTGAGGGCTTATGGCAAACATTCAAGAAGACTGTTTATAGGAGAAGATCTAAAAGCTCCAGTGGCCAGTCTTAAAGCAGAATTATGGACAAGTTCAAGCATTTTAAGAGCACTGGGTCTTGCGGACCCATATGCTTGACATCCATGATCTAGACAGGAACGGATGGTGGCTTTGTAGAATCTGAGCATGCATGTCCTGTCAGCCCTGCATTTTTTTCCAGTTAAAGCTCTCAGTATGTTCAAGCGCTTCATGCTTCGATCTTTTAGGTCTCTCAGGTGAGGCACCCAAGTTAGCCGGGTATCAAACGTGAGACCCAGGAATCTGATAGTATCACAAGAAGAGATTCTCTGACCCAGCAAAGAGAGCGTTGGCTGCATAAACCCGTAACTCCGCACCACTGCTCAAGCCTGTTGATGGTAAGCTGTAAAGCTCTCTCCCCTACCGCTAACTTCTTTGTAGAGATGTAAATAGAAAAATCAAATCAAAAATCTACAAACAAAGAACAGCGCACAGGAGGGGTAACGCAGGATATGTTATTGATTGCAATGGCGAACAGAGTGCAGCTTAGGACGCTACCTTGTGGAATACCATTTTCCAGCGTGAATGAATCGGAAATGGTTGTCCCAAGTTTGACATGTATGGTTCTTTCCGACAGGAAGCCCTGTATGAAAGAACCTATGTGGCCCCATACTCCCCAAGGTATCAAAGCATTTACTATTCCCCTTCTCCAAGCCGTGTCATAAGCCTTGGAAATGTCGAAAATACAGCGATCAACTGTTTCCCTTCAACAAAAGAATTCAGGATCGCTGTTTCCAAAGCTAGTAGGTGGTCACTTGTAGACTGTTTTTTGTGGGAATCCGCACTGGGAAGGTGAAACAAAGTTATTTTTCTCCAGAACCTAACAAGACGTCTGTTGACCATCCTTTCAAGTACTTTGCAGAGACTGCTAGTAAGCGAAAGTGGTCTATAGCTTCCTGGAAAAGTTCTATCTTGGCCCAGTTTTTGGAGAGCGATAATGTGTGAACGACGCCAAGAATTAGCGAATGTGTTTTCTAAATAGATCATATTATATAATTTTAGAAGCTCTTGATTTCCATCCTCCCACAGTTTCCGCAACATGGCATAACGTATGTTATCGGGACCTGGAGTAGATATTTGATGTCACCTTTAGTGATGAATCCAGTTTCATAAATGTTAAAGGGAAGGTTTAAATAAGAGTAGTTATTAATATTTATATTTAGAGGAAGTCTTTCTGTATTTGTTTTGAAATTTTGAAACTCTGAACCTATTGTAAGATGATGTTTTTGAAATCTCCGCAAAATGTGAGCCGAGTAAATTGGAAACTGTCAAGGGATCAGTTACCTCATCGGTACCAATTTTCTGAGCAATAAGGATTCTATGAGCAGGAACTGATAAGAACCGCAACAGGAAACGTCTATCTCGTCGATAAAGTTCTTAGGCGGAAAGGCCTCAAGGCCTTGGTGCGGTGGCGTGGCTTTGACCATACCCACGATAGCTGGGTAAACTCCAAAGACATTATTCGCCCAAACACAGTAAAATATAAAAGGTGACGCGGTGACTTGGAAACTCCATTACCAAAATGAAGGTCGTAAAGCAAGGTATAATGTTTAAAGTCTGCAATATGGACGAGTTTATAGGTAGCGGGTTAGGTCGCAAAAACAAGAACGGTCCGCTCCTACCCGATACTATAAGGAGCCTGACTGTAGGCCCCTCGAACTGTGGCAAAACAAACGTACTATTCAATCTACTTGTAGATCCGAACGGATTACGTTTCGAGAATGTGTACGTATTTTCAAAATCTCTGTATCAGCCAAAGTACCAACTACTATCAAAGGTAATGCCGAAAGAAGTTGGATATTTCGCCTTTGATGATAACTCGCAGGTCATTACGACGGACGAGGCAAAAGAGAACTCAGTTATGGTTTTTGACGATATAGCTTGCGAAAAACACGATAACATCCGTAACTACTTCACTATGGGTAGACACAAGAACATAGACACGTTTTATCTCGGGCAAACGTACACGCACATACCTAAACAGCTTATCAGGGACAATGCCAACTTTATAATACTGTTCAAACAAGACGACATAAACCTGCGTTACGCCTATAGCGATCACGTAAATACCGACATGGACCTGGAAAAATTCAAGCAGTTGTGCAGTATGGCTTGGAAGGACAGACACGGGTTTATAGTCATAAGCAAGGACGATGACATTGATAATGGAAGGTACCGCGTAGGTCTCGACAGTTTTGTTCAAGATCTATAATGGTTAGGATCTACACTTATAACGACATTAGAAGGTTCTCGAACCAGAGACTCCACAAGGTCAATTCAAATCTGTGTACATGGTACTACCCAGACAAGAAAAAATTTTGCGGTAATTACTGTAGCAGACGACCACCACACGGCTTTCTATTCAATAGAAGGTGTTGGAGACACAAACGCCAAGGACAGTACAGTGCAACCATTCCTCCTGTAATTCTGTTAATGATTTCGTCCAGCGAACGCTTTTATAACCGCGATATCTGGATAGAATTTTTGAAAAAGAGCCAAGAGAAAGGTGTACCATTTGAACTCGTTGTGTATCACGAAGACATGTTAAAGTGTACTGTGCGGGAATCACAGAACTTCTTGTCCCGATTCAGACCATTTCCAGATCAATTCGGAAAGCTTGTACCGCTGAGAAACGCGCACGGTGGTATACACTTTTCCCAAGTCTGTATAAAAATGTTAGAGTACGGTTGTAAAATCCCACACGCCTCACGTTGCATCATTCTCACGGAGCGAACTATACCTATTAGGAAACCTGTTACAATCTACAGACACGTACTGGCATCAAAGTGTTTACAGTGACATCAGCTACAACGTAGCGTACGGCCCGGTCCCTGACGGACTGCCGAGAGGCGAGAGGAACAAAATGTTTGCAGGCGTAAACAATCTGTGTCAGAGCCTCTTTACATCCGAATTTATCAAGGCGGCTCTACCAACGGTGCCCATGTATTGCGACAGATTCGGAATAAGTCTGCGGGACGGGGTGTATAGCATTACAGACCGTAAGCAGTTTGAGGCGTGGACGCGGTTCACAGGAGCCAATCCGAGTGAGTTCTGGCTACTCAACTCTTACCTAATTCACATACACGGTACAGTGAGAAACCCCATCGCACAGTTAAAAGGGTTTATGGATAAGACTGTGGAGAACGATAAGTATACAGTGGCCGAGATCCCCCAGTGGAGGGACGGCTGGAAGAGAACCTTTGTGTTCAGATCACGGGGACGAGTACAGATACCGAGATCGGTATACTTCAAGAAACTGGGTACGGAAGCGTCACTTTGTGAAATCATTCACTTCCTTCGTAAAAACAAAAAAAAGAGCAATGTTCTTCAGACAAGTCGAACTACCTTGAAAAGTGTCAACTCAACACAGACACGGTCAGTGTGCAATATGGAGCCAAACAAGAAGGTAAGATTTGACGACAGAGTGAAGGTTCATTTCGTTCAAAGATATGATGAGTGCAGAGGTATTGATTTATCACAGGTTTTTGAGCAAATGAGGGAAGCGTATATAAGTGTTAAACGGACAGATGGTGTCATCATTGATAAAAATGGTGCGGAACGAGAAACAGCAAACGGCCGAGATATCAAAGTTAAGAACGGCTATTAAACGAAAGTACAAGGAGTTCAAACAAGGAAACCTTTTCCTCCGAAGTCCGTCTGGAAAAAACAGTACAAACCCCTCCTCTCGGAACTGCGAAAGCAAACCAAGGACCCCGATATTAAAGGGGAACCAAAAGAAGAGCATGACGAGGACGGTATAAAAGACGAACCAACCAAGTTTTCTCCGTCCGTAACGTCTTCTCCGACAGTACCAGCTGTACACAATAAAGTGCTGGAAACCACGGTGCCCGATGTAAGCACGGCCCTCTCCACGGCCGAAGGTCAGCTGGAGGCCTCACAGTGGGTCAAAGATTCATTCCAGAACGCGTTGACTGTCAAGTACATGAAGGCACTAATGAAGGACATTCCTAGCAATAGAAAGATTGATTCCATATACGGTCCACGCTACGAAAACAGTACACTAATGGTCGGGAACAAACCGTTAACTTTCGATAATGACGGCAGTATAGTCATAGATGACGTACACTACACGCCTACAAAGGGTCTTTATGAATTGCTCTTCAAACGTGCACCACTCAAGGAAGAGTACGACGAAAACGATTTACACGCTTACAGGGATATAATGAAGCGGACAAAGGCGCACAAAAGAGGTTACAATTATAAAAGCAACATAAACCTTAACAACTCCACAAAATATGAGCTCGTAATTTCAAAGTTATTCCCCAAAACACACACTGGTAAGGGTTTCAAGGACCTGTCGCGTCCTGACCCTGTGTACTATGACGACCCGAATGAATTGTGTGAGAGGCTAAGAGTGTTGGTAAGCTCCGCAGAGGCCGGTAATACGGGGCATAAAAACGAGATTATTAACATCGTAGAAGAGCTGAGGGAGCTAAAACTCATAAGCGGTAGTGGTAACGCCAGATACAGAGCTCTAGTATAAATGTATAGACAAAACCCCGTAATGTACAGTTTCGAAAAGAGCGTGGACAAGTTTGGTCGCTCAGGTGGCGAGGCCGGTAAGAGAGGTCCGCCTGGACAAGGATTCAGTCTCACAGTCGACGGCAACTACGATATCAAGGGCAAACGGTTATGTAACGTGGCCGATGCGCAGCAGAGTCTAGACGTTGTAAACTTGCAGACCTTGAAAAATAATGTGGATAGTGCAGTCCTCAAGACTGTGTCTGACGTTTCGCTTGTATCCAAGAAAAATGTAATGGACGCTAAAGGTAACAGGATTAGCAACATAGGTGATGCTATACTGTGGACCGATGCTCTGACTCTTCGCCGTCTTGCTAGTGAGGTGCCCTATAAGGACACGGACAGCAAATATTACAGGTTTGACAACTACAGATTGCGCATGATAGGTGATCCCGCTGGGGATGCAGATGCAGTGACGCTAAAATATCTTAAAACGAACACTCTAAAAAGAAGTAGTGATGGTAACGTCTGGGAATGTGATAACAAAAGACTCGGACAGATGGCTGATCCTCTTCTCGCTGGCGACGGGGTAAACCTGCAGACCTTGGACAAGAAATTAAAAGACACCAAAACAGATATGACCCGGTCTATGCTCAAGACACTAAATGCGAATAAACTCGATGCCAGAAATAATAGACTACCTAACGTAGCTGACCCCACGAACGAAGCGGACGCCGTCAACTTGCGAACGCTAAATAAAAGAACATTAAACTTCGATACCGAGATAATAGACGCTAAAAAGAGAAGAATAATCAACTTGAGCGATGGTGAGGGACTGGGCGATGCTGCGACTCTGTCACAACTACGTACCCTTACACCTATCAAGAGTATTGCAGATTCTACCGTTACATTCGATAATTTCAGACTCTGCATGGTTGGATGGCCAGTCGAGCCTACGGACGCTACGACTAAACGATATGTAGATAGGGCACTATCACTTCTACCTCAGATGAAAGACGGCTACTGGAGTTTTGGACATATGCGTCTGAGCGAGATTGAAGAGCCTCTATACGGGGGCGAAGCTGTTAATTTGAAATACTTTCAAGAACACGCCATGAACAGAGCTGGACAAAGCTGGAATGCGAGTGCCCTTAAAGTCACTAATCTGGGAGATCCTACCGAAATGAGTGACGCGGTGTCCATGAATTACCTAGTGAGAGTACTGAGCGAAGTCTATTACGGTATGTACAAACTACTGGCTCCGACGCTGGACGCTATACACTTAACCGATAAAGACGAGTGGATCAGGTTCAACATTGTCAACCCTTACTTTAGAGATCCAGTGAGCAGGGTGAGATCGAAACCGTGATGGTTTTATTTATATGTGAGTTGCTGACATTTTTACCGTAAGTTTACTTTAGAACCTGGCGAGATGCGGGTCTTGGTATTTATTCTATGTGTAGCTCCTCTGATTGCTGCTAATAAAACTTTGCTGTACTTGGAGAGATACGGCTATCTCGATACTAATACCTCAGAGCTACCCACAGACATTACACAGGCGATCATTAGGTT
The DNA here is from genome assembly GCF_021130785.1 of Homalodisca vitripennis. NCBI lineage: Eukaryota > Metazoa > Arthropoda > Insecta > Hemiptera > Cicadellidae > Homalodisca > Homalodisca vitripennis. The sequence goes on from NW_025776465.1 coordinate 121,184, forward strand.
TCAAGAGACGTTCGGCTTGAATGTGACCGGATATGTAAATGAGGAGACGACTAACTTAATGAACCAGCCCAGATGCGACAATTCAGACGAGTTAATAGCGTCTTTCACTGCAAACCCAAAACTACGGATGGCGGAAAAACGATATTACCTGGTTTATGTACGGTAGTAATTATCAGTATGACCAACTATGTCGGACTGCGTTCTCCCTATTCTCAAGACATTCCAACCTGACCTTCCGGCGGGACCCTATAAATCCCACAATCATTTTAAGTATCACTCCCAGGAAACATCTTTTGTATTATCTAAGGAAAAATTGCAGTAGAGAGTTTGATGGTAGGGGTGGCTTAATGGGTCACGCCTTTCTCCCTATATTGGGGATGAACCAGACAGATGTTCATATGGACGGTGAAGAAGATTGGGATTATACAATGGATCTACCTGCACCTGGAAAAAGTTCATTCTTTTTGGTTCTAGTACACGAAATTGGACACGCTCTAGGTTTGCAACATTCATCACTTTCGTCGTCTATAATGTATCCTTTTTATTTTGTACCACATGGTATTTCAAATCTTTACCAATTTGATTTAGACAGAGATGATCAAATGGCAATACAGTATATTTACGGACCGCCGGCCCCCTCCACCTCAACATCCACTACAACATCTACAACACCATCCACAACAACAACATCAACTACCACTAGACCAATAGAGGTCACGCATACACCTACAGATTTGGACATTTGTAATTTAAGACACAAACTCAACACGTTCTTAGTAGTGAGAAACAGACTATACGCGTTTTACGGTAAATACGTTTGGATATTAAGCCTGAACGAAGCCCATAGAACGCGTGAAGAGTTTACCAATCCTCTGATAATTACAGAGTGGTTGACTTTCTTACCGTCAGACTTTACTAACGTTTCGGCCGTGTACCAGAGACCGAACGGGGACGTAGTCATGATCGTAGACAGAACTCTATACGTTATAGATTACCCGTCACTTAGACTGTCCAATCAAAGACCCATTAGCAGAATCGTACATACCAGAGTTAAGAAAGTCAATGCAGCGTTAAACAGTAATATGGGTAAAACCTACGTCTTCGTCGATGACAAGTTTGTTGTAGAGTTGAACGAATGCACCCTCACAGGCACCATGTTTGGGGATGACTTAAAGCGTACTCCCCGGTGTTCCAGGGTCCATAAAGGGAGGTTTCAGATATAAAAACGGTCGTATTTATTTCATAACAGACAGTTACGTGCTGGAGTTTGACGAGTTTACCGGTACTGTCACAAAATCCGAGGCGGACATCTTCGACGTACTGCAGATTACTTGTGTGCGTGAATCGCTACTCAAACAGTTGTATAAAGTGATACGGTATATAAATGGCGAACCACAAACGTAATTCAAACAGAGTGAAACGAGCTGTCAAGCGGGGTAGAGGTATAGTGACCAGCGTACTGAACAACGCACTGCCCGCTGTAGGCACCATAATAAACAGTGCTGTTGACGCGTTACCTGTCGAATTACACCTTCCCGGCGGCTATCAGTACTGTGGGCCAGGTACGAGATTAGGGGTGAGATTGGCAAGGGGTGATAGGGGTATTAACAAACTCGATTCTGCCTGTAAGCTCCACGATATAGCGTACTCGAAATACACGGATTTAGAACACCGGCGAGAGGCCGACAAGGAATTGGCCGAAAGAGCTTGGCAAAGGGTAAAATCGGGAGACGCTAGTGTAGGAGAAAGGGCCGCGGCCTTAGCAGTGACGGCAGCAATGAAAGCTAAAACAGCGTTTGGGGGTGGGATAAAGAAAAAACCAAAGACAAAGCGAGGGAGGGGTAAACCTAAGGGCAGAGGGCTCTACCTGAAACCATATCCAAAGAGGGGAGGTGGTGGGGTGAGAAAAAAGAAGAGGTATTGTAAAAAAACAACAATCTCGATACCGATAAAACCTCTAACAAACCACGAATTGATCCGTTATGCGAGGCTACTCAATATTCCAAACTTTCGAGGTGTCTACATGAGGGACACACTGCCCAAGACCCCGCGGCAGTACGAGTCGGCCATAGTTAACCTGGACAGTTTTCCGCGGTGAAGGTACGCACTGGGTCTGTTATAAGAAACTCGGAGACAGAGTGTACTACTTTGACAGCTTTGGAAATCTGAGACCGCCGGTAGAACTCGTATCCTACTTTGGATCAGGGGTGACCGTACAGTATAACTATGAGCGTAAACAGTCTGAGGACTCAGTAGTCTGCGGTCACTTGTGTTTAAAGTTTCTGGCGCGTAATGTTTTCACTTAACGGAGCTGCTCCGCACGTATCTTGCGAGGTCTTTCCACCAATGGATTTGAGCGATGGAGAGTACGAGATTGGTCTAATTGATCTCTCGACGTACTATACGATACAAAACATTGAAAGAGGTGTGAATGACATGTTCCACTACGGAGTCGACAAAGAAATAGTGATAGACGAGGGGTCGTATGAAATTGAAAACAGAAGAATATATCAAGTCGCACATTGACGGAAGTGTGACGTTCAGTCTTAAGGCAAACAATAGCACGCTAAGGTCCGAAGTATCGTGCAGTGAAGTGATACATTTTGAAAAGCCGAATTCGGTAGCCTCCGTACTGGGTTTCACCGCTAAGGAACTGGAGCCTCATAAGACCCACATGTCCGACCTCCCCGTCAGTATTATGGCGGTAAACACGATACGTGTCGAGTGCAACATTGCACGCGGTTCCTTTCAAAACGGTATGGAAGGACACGTGTTGCACGAGTTTTATACCCCGATGTGGCTCCCGGGTATAAAATAGTTGAGAAACCGAGCACTGTCATCTATTTACCGGTGAACGTCCGCAGGGTGAACAATATAGAGGTCTCTCTCAGAGACCAAAACGGCGATTTAATCAACTTTAGAAACGAACCCGTCTCGTTACGCTTGCACATTAGGAAGCGGCAATGGGTCTAGTATTTAGAGAAGTGTCTGCTCAGGCATTGGCCAGTAAACACCGGAAGACGGTAGTGTTAACATCGCGAAACATTCGGTTTCTAGCGTCACTGGGGTTCAAATATGGCGCTACTGGCAATAGAGTCGGCCGCAGAGTATGATGAAGTTGTTACAGTTTGGGAGTTTCACTCTCATAAGCCTTACGCCTCGTCAACTCTGAAGAACAACGACGAAATCAGAATTCCGATAAGTCAACAGGATATAATTACGGCACCGTTCGAAAGCAGTATACACATCACTGGTAAAGTGAGTGCTAAGAAAGCTGACGGGAGTGAGGCCAGTAATCTCACTAATAAACAATGCCATCGCATTTTTATTCGACGATGTAAGGTACGAGATAGGCGGTATAGAGGTTGACAGGACGAAAAAATGTAGGTATAACGAGTACTATAAAAGGACTACTCTCCATTAGGGATGAAGAGCAAAAGTGTCTCGTAAACGCGTGCTGGCTCGGTCCCAATAAGACCGGTGAGGCCGGTGAATTTACGTATTCGGTGCCTCTGAAACTTTTGATGGGTTTTGCCGAGGATTACAAGAGAATTGTTGCGAATGTTAAGCAAGAGCTTGTTCTCTTGAGGTCAGCTACGGATGTCAACGCCGTTATCTCACCGGACGCGTCAAACCTCGACTTTCAGATTACATCGCTCGAGTGGCGTGTACCACATGTTACAGTGTCAGATAGTTACAAATTAAAATTATTGCGCGTGATTGAGAAAGACACTTTGATTCACCTACCGTTTCGGTCCTGGGAACTTCACGAAATCCTTCACTACCGCAAACAACTCGACAGAGCTGGACAATAAAAACGAGTTCGCAAATTGAAAAGCCTCGGTACGTGGTGCTGGCCTTTCAGACCGGTAGAAAGAACGACCTAATAAAGGACGCCTCTACTTTTGACCGTTGTACCCTTACGAATGTTAAACTTTATCTGAATTCACAGTACTACCCTTACGACAATGTACACGGCGATCTCTGTATATTTTCCGACATGTACACACGATTCCAAAGTTCGTACTATCAAAAACCAGGGTCTCCGCTGGTTGACTTTAAAACATTCACGTCTCATGTGCCTCTGTACGTGATTGATTGTTTCCAAGCAGAACGATTCGATCAAGTCGGGACCTGTAGATGTTAGGTTGGAATTTGAAGCTAAGGAGAATTTCCCGCCAAACACAGCTGCATACTGTCTCCTACTGCATGACTCCCACATGGCGTACACAGTGCTCACCGGTTCGGTACAACGTATAATGTAGGAGCGGTGGTGGTGGTGGGGGAAACTCTTATAAATAGCTGAATTTTGTACGTGTGTCTCATTCTGTGTCATGGAGGAGCTAAACAGTTTTCTAAACGAGCCTGACTCGCTCGTTGCGATCCGATACCTAAAATTAAAGACCGAACTACTCTGCAAGGTCGAGGATATGCGAAGACTCTTTGCTCAATTTAGACCTACAGTTAGAGTACCCAGTGACCCTTATAATTACGACCATTTCAAGGAATGCGTGTGGGCACGACCCGAGGCTACGTCAGGTCCTGACACTTGTCAGTGCTACTATATGGATTCATACATTGGGGGTTCGATTACGATTTTGGATCAGTTAGTTGGTATGTACGACCCGTTTCTTTCGAGATTACAGGCTCTACTTGAACCCTTCCGTGATAACGCAACACAGGGGCTGTATTGTTAGGGTGGGGGTAATTGTATAAATTGAGGGTTCCTGATGCTAGACTTCATTAGCTCAATCATGTCTGACCGGGAGTGGCCTAAACAGTGTACCGTAACTATTCGACTGCTTAAAGATAACGAAACTGTTAGCACTAATAAGTTAGATGTAGAAGAGGGTGAGTCTGATTACGGAGATGATTACCATGTAAGCAAACTCCCAGAGTTTGATGCATTTAGGATCACATTTGAGAGATATGAACCTGTTAGCGAAGGATACAACGAGACTGTTCTTGAGGATTTTGCTAATGTAATATTCAAGAAAGAGGGTTGCTCTGTTGGCCAACTACTCATTAATGTGAAAGAGTGGAATCTGTTCCACTCTAAAAATATTTTACGTCAAGGATTTTTTCCCGCCTTTGACGGTTTCGTGTTGGCGTATCTACAACACACTATTGATGATGGTTTGGAGTATTGCATGTATTGTAGCGATTACACATACGAGGTCCGTTACAATTAGAAAATTTAAATCTAACCGTATTTCCTAGCCCTCTTATTGGTCAAAATAAGCACGTCGCTGATTGGTCTAAATTGGGTATATAAGGGAGTAGTGTGAGGGGCTACGGTCAGACGGGACCTGGACTTCATTGGGTGCTGGAATTCATTAGCTCTCATCCACTCGGTGACATTCAAAATGGGCGTCGAAGCGTTTGTAAACTGTTTACTTTTACAAAAACGGGAAATTTATTAAAAAAGGCCACATTAATTGCTACAAGTTTTCTTCCAATGCCGATATATACGATGTGAAGGACTACGACCAAATTAGGGTTAGGTGTTCCTCAGAATACGATTCAGACTTTGACTCTGACGAAGAGGAGGAGGAAGAGGAGGTAGACGCGGAAACGGAACCCTTACTTCGTTAATTTGCTGCTTTCCATTGGTCGAAATAAGCACGTCGCTGATTGGTCTAAATTGGGTGGTATATAAGGGGGTAGTGTGAGGGGCTACGGTCAGACGGGATCATGCAGACTTCAGTGATGGACGTGGAACCTGCTAAGGTTCTCAGGCGTAAGGAACGCATAAATGCGTTAACGGGTATTTTCCTAAAGTCGGTTTACTTTTTAGGTAGCGATCTATCAAAGTGTGTAATTGTGGGGTTGTTTAAAGACAGAGGCGATTCTCTCGGGGTGCTATTCCATGGTAAGAAGGGGAGTGTTTACTGGTCGCACGATGTATTTAATCAGTTTGCTCCGAATTTCAACTGTATCACTCAGGCTTTGGAGACCTCGCAGAGGTTGAATATCAAGGTGGACAGTGGGGAGGATGTCAGGGTTTCGAACGTCTTTGGTCAAATGCATGCGTATCTCTATGACGGTGAACGTTCTTTAACGCATAACAAGACCGAGTAAGTTCAGTTCGTTAACAACCTCCCGTCGGTCTACATCGCACTACGGGATCTCTTTTCCATCGAGGTGTCAGCTAAGACTGTTGTTCGGTGTCTGCTGGCTGGCGAGAAGGGGGAGGAGGACGTGGAGTATAACGACATCCCTAGTCCCGTACTTTGCAGACTGGTCCAGGAAGTTGAACTTTTTAAACGCTGGCCAAATGGAAGCGATAGTGGAGTTTCATGCATTCAAGGATAATGAGAACCGGTTTATTGTGAAGGAGTTTGTTGTGGTCAGTCATCTGTTTCGCTCACACATAGTGTTCAAACCCCCGTACAGCGTAACCGAATTAGATTAAAAAGCGGCTAGAACCGCCCGTTGGTTGGTGCGTCATTTTCATCATATTAATTGGAATGACGGAGGGATCCCTTTTGACGAAGATATCGTCCGCGCTCCTCTGTAAACCCTTCGCTACTGTATATACTACGGGGTTAGAAAAAGTTAGATTTTTGTCTCGTTTTCACGATAACGTAGTTGATAGGAATATTGTAGATAGTAAGGAGGCTATTGTTTCCGATGCTCACTGTATTTTACCTCAACATAATAGTGACTGTACATATGCTTGTGCTTTAAAAAAGGCTCTAGGGCGGGGTGAGTGAGTGGCAAGCCCCTAAGGCTGGCGTAAAACCTGTAAGTCCTGGGGTTTTCAACTGCTCTTAACGGCAGGCCTAAACTCCGTAAGTCCGGGGCGGTTTGTGTGTGTGTGTTTTGGATACCTCTATGGCAGGCCTAACCTCCGTAAGTAAGTCCAGGGGTACGAGCCTCGCTCTAGTTGCTAAAAAAGAGATGTAAAAAAAAATATACTAAAAAACAAAATGTTTCTTTGCGAGTGTTTTACGGGTTTGCATTGAAAGGCTTCTCCGAGTAAAGCGGCTTGTTACACTAGCAAGGATTACAAAAAAAAAAAACAAAAGTTGTAAAATAAAAAAAATATGTTAGGAGGTAGCAAGTTTGTTATGGAGTGGCTACCACCGGTAAAGAGCGATGGTTGGGGATCTTTACACACACGTGGATAGGCCTACTGGGGAAGGAGCCACGTAAAAATATCTCCTAACGCGCCGGGACCCTACCCCTTGGATGGTGTGGAAACTTGGGTCACGTTGCAACAAGGACAAACGCACGTGTGGTGGGGGGTACTCTGCGCTTGCATATAAGCGACTGCTGCGAATGTATCCAGCATTGTGCAATCATGTACAGTTGCAGGCACCTTGTGTTGGCGTTATCCGTGGGAGTTATGACTGTGTCTACGGCCGTGATAGCGATTCTCTGCCGAGCACGCATGCCTCCCGGAGTCGGCTACACTCCCTATGCACTGCAGCATAGAAGATCATCAGTATGTATTGGACAACAGAAAAGACAATAGATATCTATACACTGAAGCTGCAGGATTAATAGTTAAGATATGATAAGCGCTCTTCTAGAAAAAGGAGCTAAGATAAATTGGATGAATAGTGACTGTATAAACAATTTTCATTTGTCATTTGGAAGGTGTTGGAAGTACTGATATCTGGAGGAGCTGACTTGAACACCAAAATGATTAGAGTACCATGTGAGACAATGAAAGAGGAAACTGAGAACGAATTTTTTATATAAAAGGATCAGCGCTGAAATTCGTCGAATTTATGTAGCCAGAAGTTTATCAAATTTGTTGTAATATCTTATTTTTTACATACATCGCATAATATTAGTTCATCAATTATACATTAAGCTGTGTAAAACTGCAATATAAAAGATCTTCAGTATCTACTGGACAACAGAAAAGAGCACGTTGATGTAGCCGATAAATAAATGCGAACCACTCTACACTGAGCTGTATGGGTAAGGGTAAAGTTAGAACAAGGCATGACTCTGTTGTTGGAAAGAGGTGCTCAAGTTATGTACCTGAGGAAGGACAACAGACACCTATGCATTGATGATTCAGGATGAATAATTAAGATATGATAAGCGCTCATTTAGAAAAAGGAGCTGAGATAAATTGAATGAATAGTAACTGTATAACCAATTTACATTTGTCATTTGGAAGGTGTTGAAGTACTGATAGCTATAGAAGCTGACTTGAAGACCAAAAATGATTAGAGTTCATGTGAGACAAATAAAGAGGTAACTGAGATGAAAATTATAATTACAGGAGCAGCGCTGAAGTTCATAGAATTTATGTAGCCTGAACTTTATAAAATTTATTGTAATATATTATTTTTTACATACATGGCAATATATTAATTCATCAATTATACATTAAGCTGTGTAAAATTGCAACATAAAAGGTCTTCAGTATCTACTGGACAACACAAAGAGCACGTTGATGTAGCCGATAAATAAATGCGAACCACTCTACACTGAGCTTTATGGGTAAAGTTAGAACAAGGCATGACTCTGCTGTTGGAAAGAGGTGCTCAAGTTATGTACCTGAAGAAGGACAACAGACACCTATGCATTGATGCCTTAGGATTAATAATTAAGATATGACAAGCGCTCATTTAGAAAAAGGAGCTAAGTACTGAAGTAGAAGTTGAAGTACTGATACCTGGACTAGCTGACTTAAACACCAAAATGATTAAAGTACCATGTGAGACAAAGAAAGAGGTTTTTTTTGTTTATAAGGGGCAAACAACGCTGTGGTTATCATCGCCCTTATGAAAGAATTGACATCTGCTCGTATTTGGTGGTGTCCATTAGGTGAATAAAAGATTACATTGTATATAACAAAAGAAAATAGGAATCACGACAAGTAAGTGAGTAAATAATTTATACTTAAAACAATAAATGAAACAAGGTAAAGACTTTAGAGAGGTCATGACCCTTATAAAGGCTAAAAAGATAAAAAGAACACAAATTATTACAAGGTACATAACATTAATTAAATAAACTGTGAAAACTTAACACATTTTACTGCCACCAAGTTATTTGTAAAGAGGCTTATTTTGCAGCTGTCATGATGATAAATAAAAATCAAATAATTAAATTAACAACAATCGATAATCGGAATTAATAAACTTAACACAATACTATATTTTATTATTCAGCGACGTTGTATTTAGAAAACATAGTAGTCTTTGAGTTGACGTCTCGTCATCACAGAGAATATCGTTCAAGAAGCCGGCAGATTCGAGTTGCGCCTATGTACCGAGTAGCGAAGGCAGTCGTCAAGCACATGTTTAACAGTAATGACAGTGTCACATGTGTCGCAGACCGGAGGATCATCTCTACTCATGAGGAAGCCATGTGTGAGAAGCGTGTAGCCTAGCCGCAGGCGACACAACACAACCTCCACACGATGACTCGGGCGGTTCACTGTTTCCCAGAGTCCAACGCAGTCTGTAATAAGCCGTAACATTTTGTTGACGACTTGTTACCAATCGCTATTCCATTTGGCTTTCAGTTTGCCCTTCACTACCGGGATAATGTCGGAAGAAATCATCCGTGCGGTGTAAGGCTGGAGTTCTAATGATTCTTTAGCTCCTCTATCTGCTAGCTCGTTTCCAAATAGTAAAATGTGTCCAGGTACCCAGACAAGAAAGACAGCAACACCTTCGGACTGAAGGGAAGACAAAGAGTGCCATATTTCGCGGATGATAATGTGTTTTGAAAACATGTCGCTGATGGTTTGTATACCATTAAGGTTGTCGCTGCAGATAACTAATTTTTTTGTCATAGGAAACGTTATATTTAGGGCCTTTTGATGGCTGTTAATTCGGTTTCTTCTGTCTTTCCTCTCTGTATCTTTCACAATGTTTTATAACATGCCAGGCATTCTCTATCTCCCCAACATCTACATTTATCTGTCTCGCTCAATCTGAAACTTCATCAATTTTTCTTTGTAATTTCCATGTCCTGTCACACTTTGCATCAAATAGTGATTGAGACTTATCTTCATACTTAGTCTTTCTCTTACCTCCGGGAAATATCTATATGTCTCTCTTCCCTTCTCCGTTCTCTCCCATCTTTGTTGCCACTAACCCATCACCACTTCTTTCCACTCTTTCTTCGCTCTTTCCACATCACCTCCTTCTTCTTTTACTCTTCTTGTTTCTGTTCTGATCTTAATTGTTAAATCAATCGGCATTATTCCTGCTACAACCCTTGCTGCCTCATGCGATACTGTGGAGTACACTTTGATCGCTCTCAAGATCATCGACCTTTGCATTTATCTGATTCTTGCTAAATCTTTCTTTTTCATCTTTTCCCCCCACAGTTCGCAACCATACAGCATTACGGGTTCAAACACACCTTTATATATAGTCAGCATTTGCGAATCAGGTAGACCTTTCTCCGCCTTTAGATGCTTTCTTATCACTCCCATCATATTTATTACTTTTTTTCTTGTCTGTGTTAAGTGCTCTTTATATCTCATTCCTTCTTCAATCACCACTTCCAGGTACTTCGTCTTTATTTCCGTTTTTATTCTTTTTCGATCTACCTCAATCACCGGCCTTCTTTACATCTTCCCTTTCAACACAACTGTCACAGACTTTTGTCCGATAACATCAGTTTACTTTCTTTTAACCATTCCAAAATTCTCTCCATTGCTGTCTTCGTCTTTGCTTCCACCTTCCTCCTGCTATTTCCTCTTACCAGCACAAGAGCGTCATCCGCATACGCTAAGATGTTCACCCCCTCACCCAGATGAAGTTTGAGTAAGCCATCAAAAAGTACCGCCCATAGGAGCGGTCCGAGAACCGATCCCTGGGAGCACCCTCTCTTCAACACCTTTCCCACCTTCGTCTTCAATTGCACAAATTCTGAGCCTTCTTCCAGAGAAATAACTTCTTATCATTCTTATTATATTTCTTGGGCAATTCCATACCCTGAGCTGTTCTATTATACTGGGCCACACGCACCATCAAAGGCCTCCGTTATATCCATAAATACTCCTAACACTATCTTCTCCTCCGTCTCCTCAATCTCTTCTCTCAGCCTTCTCAGCACATCTATTGTCCCCACTCCTTCTCTGTGTCCATATTGTTCCAAGCTCAGTTTCCCCTCCTCTCTTAATCTTCTCCCCAATTTATTCCCAATCATCCTTTCTGCCACTTTGCACAGTACGGGCAGCAGCGTCACGGGTCTATAAGATCTCACCTCAGCTTCCTCTTTACCTTTACCTTTTATGAACACTTTTAGATTTCCCTCTTTCCAAGCATCCGGAAAGATCTCTTGCCTCATCATCTTGTTCATAGCTCTTAGCACACACTCTTTTATTGTCTCGTATTCACTCTTTATTATCTCACCTTTAATTCCATCTATACCTGGTGCTTTTTTGTTCTTTATTCTTTTAACTGCTACATTTAGCTCCTCCATCACAAATTCTCTTTCTTCTCTGCACTCTGTTCGCCATTGCAATCAATAACATCTTATCTTGCGTTTACCCCTCCTGTGCGCTGTTCTTTGTTTGTAGATGATTTCTCTATTTATATCTCTACAAAGAAGTTACCGGTGGGGGAGACAGCTATACAGCTTACCATCAACAGGCTTGAGCAGTGGGTGGTCGGAGTTACGGGTTTTTCATTTTCGCCACGAAAAACAAAAGCCATCGTTTTCTCCAGAATGCGTACTGTTGAGCAGCCAACGCTCTCTTTGCTGGGTCAGAGAATCTCTACTTGTGACAATATCAGATTCCTGGGTCTCACATTTGATACCCGGCTAACTTGGGTGCCTCATCTGAGAGACCTAAAAGATCGATGCGGGAAGCGCTTAAACATAATGAGAGCTTTAAGCAGAACAAAATGGGGGCTTACAGGACATGCATGCTCAGATTCTACAAAGCCACCATCCGGTCCTGTCTAGATTATGGATGTCAAGCATATGGGTCGGCAAGACCCAGTGCTCTCAAAATGCTTGACCCTCTGTTATCATCCGCAAAATATGGCACTCCTTGTCTTCCCTTCAGTCCGAAGGTATTGCTGTCTTTATTCTCTAGGTACCTGAACACATTAGACTATCCGGAACGAGCTGGCAGATAGAGGAGCTAAAGAAGCATTAGAACTTCTGCCTTACACCGCACGGATGATTTCTTCCGACATTATCCTGGTAGTGAAGAGCAAACTGAAAGCAAAATGGAAATAGCGATTGGCGGGCATTCGTCAACAAATTGTTACGGCTTATTAAAGACTGCTTTCAAGTTGAAGTACTGATAGCCAGAGGATCCAATCGATAATCGGAATAAATAAACTTAACACAATACTATATTTTATTAATCAGAATTGAGAAGCGTGTGGCCTAGCCGCAGGCGACACAACACAACCTCCTCACGATGACTCGGGCGGTTCGCGGTTTTCCAGAGTTCAACGCAGTCTTCAATAAGCCATATCATTTTTTTGACGACTGCCCGCCAATCGCTATTCCATTTGGCTTTCAGTTTGCTCTTCACTACCAGGATAATGTCGGAAGAAATCATCCGTGCGGTGTAAGGCTCAAGTTCTAATGCTTCTTTAGCTCCTCTATCTGCCAGCTCGTTTCCGGATAGTCCAATGTGTCCAGGTACCCAGACAAGAAAGACAGCAACACCTTCGGACTGAAGGGAAGACAAAGAGTGCCATATTTCGCGAATAATAATGTGTTTTGAAAACATGTCGCTGATGGTTTGTATACCTTTAAGGTTGTCGCTGCAGATAACTAATTTTTTTGTCATAGGAAACGTTATATTTAGGGCCTTTTTGATGGCTGTTAATTCGGTCGTGAAAATGGAAGAGTCATTGGGGAGACGAAATCCGTATCGTCTAACCCCAGTGACGAAAGCATATCCAGTTCTAGAACATTCCTTCGACCCGTCAGTATAGACAACATCGCAAGTTGCGAGGCTGCCTAGTATTTAACAGAATTATTGTTGGTAGACTGTTTCTCGAGTGGAGACTTTTTTTAAATTTTAGAGAGTTTAAAATTCATTTTTGGCATTGAGACGCTCCAGGGTGGGATATCACATTGATGAGCGACTTTAAACTCGTAATCGTTAAGGCCTATTTCATAAGCGTAGCATTTGGCCTTAACGCCTTAGGGTAAAGGATGATTTGGTCTCGCTATGGAGTGGATTTCGCAGGACCGGTTCTAATGCAGTGTTGTCTTGCTTCCCTGAAAAAGCGTGAATATAGTTTAGAAAACAGTTGTTGCCGTCTATGCGAAAGAGGGGTTCTCCCGCGTTTCTGCGAGAAGACTGTTAATAGGAGAAGATCGAAAAGCTCCAATGGCCAGTCTTAAAGCAGGATTATGGACTAGGTCAAGCATTTTGAGAGCACTGGGTCTTGCGGACCCATATGCTTCACATCCATAACTAGACAGGAACGGATGGTGGCTTTGTAGCATCTGAGCATGCATGTCCTGTCAGCCCCCCATTTCGCTCCGCTTAAAGCACTCAGTATGTTCAAGCGCTTCCCGCATCGATCTTTTAGGTCTCTCAGATGAGGCACCCAAGTTAGCCGGGTATCAAATGTGAGACCCAGGAATCTGATATTGTCACAAGTAGAGATTCTATGACCCAGCAAAGAGAGCGTTGGGTGCTCAACAGTACGCATTCTGGAGAAAACTATGGCTTTTGTTTTTCGTGGCGAAAATGAAAACCCGTAACTCCGCACCACTGCTCAAGCCTGTTGATGGTAGGGTGTATAGCTCTCTCCCCCACCGCTAACTTCTTTGTAGAGATATGAATAGAGAAATCATCTACAAACAAAGAACAGCGCACAGGAGGGGTAACGCAGAATGAGATGTTATTGATTGGAATGGCGAACAGAGTGCAGCTTAGAACGCAACCTTGTGGAATACCATATTCCAGCGTGAATAAATCGAAAATGGTTGTCCCTAGTTTGACCTGTATGGTTCTTTCCGACAGGAAGCTCTGTATGAAAGAAACCATGTGGCCCCCACACCCCAAGATATTAAAGGATTTAATATGCCCCTTCTCCAAGCCTTGTCATAAGCCTTGGAAATGTCGAAGAATACAGCGATCAACATTTTTCTTGCAATAAAGGAATTCAGGATTGCCGATTCTAAGGAAAGTAGATGGTCACTTGTATACCGGCCATGACTGAATCCACACTGGGAAGGTGAAAGAAGGTTATTTTTCACCAGAAACCAAACAAGACGTCTGTTGACCATCCTTTCGAGTACTTTGCAGAGACTTATCATCCGCGAAATATGGCACTCGCATTTATTTATTAGATACATTAACGTACTCGTTTCTGTTGTCCCAGTAGATACTGAAGATCTTCTATGTTGCAGTTTTTCACAACTTTATGTAGAAGTGATGATTTAATATATTACCACGTATGAAAAAATAATATATAGCACAAATTTGATAAACTTCTGGGTACATAAATTCGATGAACTTCAGCGCTGATCCTGTATGTAACAGCATTTTGAAAATCCATATTGATAATTATATCGTTCTTTGAACCAGAAATATTTGTCAAACTCTTTGTTGTATCAATGACATAAATGGGTCTATTTGCTATAAATTCTTTGGGATTGTACTACATTTCCATATTTACGTAGTAAACTTTCTTTAAATCTTGATCCATCTGATACACAATTCTGAAAAGAGACAATAGGCTGTGGACTACTTCTGGTATTGGCATTCCTGTTCTGCTGATTTCCTTGTCCCCCTCGACCTCTTCCCCTTTGATTCTTTGTGGTCGTTCTTACAGTATTTGCATGTGACATAGCTAATGAATTTTCTATCCTGAAGTTACAAAAACCACAGTGTTAGGTCTAATGAAACAATAGTTCACTACTTATCCCACTGAAATTAGTTATTTACTTATCATTTACTATCAACCAAGATAAACAGAACCGGCAAACAAATAGAGATGAGAGAAATTAGCCTGACAAGAACAGAACAAAATTTAATAACCTTCTTGATACATAAATTCAATGAACTTCAGAGCTGATCCTGTAATTATAATTTTCTTCTCGGTTTCCTCTTTCTTTGTCTCCCGTGGTACGGTTTATGTCAGCTCCTCTAGCTATCAGTACTTCAACTTCAACTAGGGTACTTAGCTCTTTTTTCTAAATGAGTCCTTATTATGTCTTTACTATTAATCCTGCATCTTCAGTGTATAGGTGTCTGTAATCCTTCTTTCACCAGGTACATAATTTGAGCACCTCTTGCGAACAGGAGAGTCATGCTTTGTTCTAACTTTTCCCTTTTCCCTTACAGCTCAGTGTAGAGGGGTTCGCATTTATTTATTAGATACATTAACGTACTCTTTTCTGTTGTCCAGTAGATACTGAAACATCTTCTATGTTACAGTTTTTTCACAACTTTATGTAGAAGTGATGATTTAATATATTACCCACGTATGAAAAAAATATATATCACAAATTTGATAAACTTCTGGGTACATAAATTTGATGAACTTCAGCGCTGATCCTTTATGTAACAGCATTTTAAAAATCCATATTGATAATTATATCGTTCCTTAAACCAGAAATATTTGTCAAACTCTTTGTTGTGTCAATGACATAAATGGGTCTATTTGTTATAAATTCTTTGGGATTGTAAATACATTTCCATATTTTTGTAGTAAACTTTCTTAAAATCTTGATGCATCTGATACACAATTCTGAAAAGAGAGACATTAGGCTGTTGACTACTTCTGGTATTGGCATTCCTGTTCTGCTGATTTCCTTGTCCCCCTCGACCTCTTCCCCTTTGATTCTTTGTGGTAAGTTCTTACAGTATTTGCATGTGACATAGCTAATGAATTTTCTATCCTGAACTTAAAAAACCACAGTGTTAGGCCTAATGAAACAAATAGTTCAGTACTTACCCCACTGAAATTAGTTATTTACTTATCATTTACTATCAACCAAGATTAACAGAACCGGCAAACAAATAGAGATAAGAGAACTTAAACTGACAAGAACAGAACAAAATTTGATAACCTTCTGGTTACATAAATTCAATGAACTTCAGAGCTGATCCTGTAATTATAATTTTCTTCTCAGTTTCCCTCTTTCTTTGTCTCACATGGTACTGTTTATGTCAGCTCCTCTAGCTATGAGTACTTCAACTTCAACTAGGGTACTTAGCTCCTTTTTCTAAATGAGTGCTTATTATGTCTTTACTATTAATCCTGCATCTTCAGTGTATAGAAGTCTGTAATCATTCTTTCACCAGGTACATAATTTGAGCACCTCTTGCGAACAGGAGAGTCATGCTTTGTTCTAACTTTTCCCTTGTCCCTTACAGCTCAGTGTAGAGGGGTTCGCATTTATTTATTAGATACATTAACGTACTCTTTTCTGTTGTCCAGTAGATACTGAAGATCTTCTATGTTACAGTTTTTCACAACATTATGTAGAAGTGATGATTTAATATACTGCCACGTATGAAAAAATAATATATAGCACAAATTTGATAAACTTCTGGGTACATAAATTCGATGAACTTCAGCGCTGATCCTGTATGTAACAGCATTTTGAAAATCCATATTGATAATTAATATCGTTCCTTAAACCAGAAATATTTGTCAAACTCTTTTGTTGTATCAATGACATAAATGGGTCTTATTTGTTATAAATTCTTTGGCATTGTAATACATTTCCATATTTTTGTAGTAAAACTTTCTTAAAATCTTGATGGCATCTGATACACAATTCTGAAAAGAGACATTAGGCTGTTGACTACTTCTGGTATTGGCATTCCTGTTCTGCTGATTTCCTTGTCCCCCTCGACCTCTTCCCCTTTGATTCTTTGTGGTCGTTCTTACAGTATTTGCATGTGACATAGCTAATGAATTTTCTATCCTGAACTTAAAAAACCACAGTGTTAGGCCTAATGAAACAATAGTTCAGTACTTACCCCACTGAAATTAGTTATTTACTTATCATTTACTATCAACCAAGATTAATAGAACCGGCAAACAAAATAGAGATAAGAGAACTTAAACTGACAAGAACAGAACAAAATTTGATAACCTTCTGGTTACATAACTTTAATGAACTTCAGAGCTGATCCTGTAATTATAATTTTCTTCTCAGTTTCCTCTTTCTTTGTCTCACATGGTACTGTTTATGTCAGCTCCTCTAGCTATCAGTTACTTCAACTTCAACTAGGGTACTTAGCTCTTTTTTCTAAATGAGTCCTTATTATGTCTTTACTATTAATCCTGCATCTTCAGTGTATAGGTGTCTGTAATCCTTCTTTCACCAGGTACATAATTTGAGCACCTCTTTCGAACAGGAGAGTCATGCTTTGTTCTAACTTTTCCCTTTTCCCTTACAGCTCAGTGTAGAGCGGTTCACATTTATTTATTAGATACATTAACGTACTCTTTTCTGTTGTCCAGTAGATACTGAAGATCTTCTATGTTACAGTTTTTCACAACATTATGTAGAAGTGATAATTTAAATATACTGCCACGTATGAAAAAATAAATATATAGCACAAATTTGGATAAACTTCTGGGTACATAAATTTGATGAACTTCAGCGCTGATCCTGTATGTAACAGCATTTTGAAAATCCATATTGATAATTTATATCGTTCCTTAAACCAGAAATATTTGTCAAACTCTTTGTTGTGTCAATGAACATAAATGGGTCTATTTGTTATAAATTCTTTGGGATTGTAATACATTTCCATATTTTTGTAGTAAACTTTCTTAAAATCTTGATGCATCTGATACACAATTCTGAAAAGAGACATTAGGCTGTGGACTACTTCTGGTATTGGCCATTCCTGTTCTGCTGATTTTCCTTGTCCCCCTCGACCTCTTCCCCTTTGATTCTTTGTGGTCGTTTCTTACAGTATTTGCATGTGACATAGCTAATGAATTTTCTTATCCTGAAGTTACAAAAACCACAGTGTTAGGTCTAATGAAACAATAGTTCACTACTTATCCCACTTAAATTAGTTTATTTACTATCAATCACGATAAACAGAACCGTCAAACAAATAGAGATAAAGAGAACTTAGCCCTGACAAGAACAGAACAAAATTTGATAACCTTCTGGCTACATAAATTCAATGAACTCCAGAGCTGATCCTGTAATTATAATTTTCTTCTCAGTTTCCTTTTTCTTTGTCTCACATGGTACTGTTTATGTCAGCTCCTCTAGCTATCAGTACTTCAACTTCAACTAGGGTACTTAGCTCCTTTTTCTAAATGAGTGCTTATTATATATTTACTATTAATCCTGCATCTTCCGTGCATATGTGTCTGCAATCCTTCTTTTCACCAGGTACATAATTGGGTTGAGTAAGTATTGATCCAATTTCAATTTCTTCTCCCTAAATCTGTTGAAAATTAAAACCACGGTTTCCATGAATTTTTATTGTTTCTTATATTACGAAGAATATGTTCCCAGTCCTCACCAGCTGAATCTCGTCGTAGAACCTCCAGGCACAGATTGTTCCACAGATAGGAGGATCATCAAACCCCTGAATACACTCTGAGTTTATAAACCAACCCTTTTGACCCCAAATACCTGACTACTTTTATTGGAGGATTGACAATCGCCATATGAATCAAAATAGAATGTTCTTTTCACCACGTTTTCACATAACACGTCCAGTGAGTACCACCAGATGAAAGGTCACCAAGGTTTTACAATACCACGTTCAATATTTGTAGGTTTGTCTGGAAGTAACTGTCGCATGAAAACACCTCTAAACTCATTAATGTTTAATATACCTGCTAATTTTTCTATTTCATCAAGAGACAGCGGGAAGATCTCTTTTTTTTATTCACAGACAACAATGCATCAAGCTTCCGACCAATACGTCGTTTCAACCCCTCTACCCGTAGGGTTTTTTTCAATAATGGTGTCCAACTCCTCATCGTACTAAACTCTTTAACCAAATTATACATTTTTCTCTCGGCAAAGAAGCCACCTTTCTTCTTATTAATGGAGAGATGAAGCGTTTACCTCCAGGAACTGACGAATCCACCATTTCCATAATTTCCTTCAAAAACCCTCCTTGTTTATTAGATACGAGTTGGTTGTAACTTAGAAGCAATTGTAAACCTGTTTTGTTCTTAACAGCTCTAGAAACGGCTTTGTGTTGCTCTCCAGAAAGAAAGTATACGATCACTTCCGTGAGACAGTTGTTCATTAGATAATCTGATTACTGTAGGTTTCCGTCTTTTGTACGCTGTACGAAGCTTACGTTTTTGAGCTTCGGATAGCCGAACTGTATAATTATACTGACTTTCCATTCCATACGCTTTCTTATATACAAAACACTGACATGAAAACAATAATTGCCCCTACTAATGAAAAAAATAAATCATTTTTATTTTAACTTTTTTGTTTTTTTTTGTTTTTTTTATTTGTTTTTTACAGGAATTTGATTATGTCTCGAGTAATGTCATATGAGAAATGTGCTTCAGATACAACGTCAACATATGCTGTGGTGCCGCTGCTCCCCTGTGGAGATGCAATAGCTTTTACAAAATCTAATTCAATCTGAATGTCCACTTCGAGATCTGTCTGTTGTTGGTGTAGATGTGTGTCAATTACAACCAAAGGTGAGTTATCAATACATTCTTTCAGGTTTACTAACACGTTTTTGTCTCCGAAGTTTATTTTTCGGAACCCTAGGTACGGATCGTACATGATCCTGTATATACCATTAGTAATATCAAAATTCTGCAATTTCTGAGGGTACCTTTCTCCATTAATTTTCACAGACACATTTTTTGATGTTGCAGCTGTCAAATCTACTAGGATCTTTTGCCTGGGTGTTTGTTCTGTTTGTGTGAAGTGCGATTATAACAAATCTAGGATTGTACACATTTCTGTAAACACTTTGTAATATCGAAGCTGAACGATGAACCGAACACCCCTCTTTTGTCGATGCATTGCCATTGAAAGAAGTTGTAGACTAAAGCATCCTTGTCACTCAAATGTTTCAAACCATCAATTAACTGGATTTTGGAAGGGCTGGTATAATCGACTATAGGGACTCGTAACACAAACGACTCTATCACAATTTTCCCATCGCCAGGATCCGTTGCTGTGGACCCTGCCCCTTTCCAGTGAAACAACGCATCATTATCTTCATTCCTAGTAAATGTGATTTCAAAACCTCCCTTGTACATCGGGTAACGTAGGTGGTCAAAGAACCCTAATCCTAAATGCCCAAGTGTGCCGAGTGCCTCAAACTTCCCACCTCCTGTAAACGATGATGAGAAACCACTACTTGAGAGTGTTTGTTTTTTCAGTGTTACTGTAACCAACAACCCCCTTTATAGTGCTGGTGATGCTACTGGGGAGTTTTACTGTGTCGATCAATGTATTGTGTTTCCTCAGCTCTATTCTTGAAAACAAGAAGGCCGCGAAGTTGTCTACCAGTTTGACGGTAGAGTTAGTTTGATAATCAGATCCATCAGATTTTTGCACATACTTTCCTTGAATGTGGTACATTATGCGTGAATCATAAAATGCATCTCCATGATCCAGTTTAAATGTTGTATTGTTGTTGGGTGCATTGAAGTTGAGCTCTGAAACTGGCATTGCAGTTTCTATACTCACTTCTTGCTATACCGCTCGAAAAATTCAATATACAGTTTCTCCATCACTGGTTTTAACACTGATCACTGTTCTAATATATCCTCTCTTATATATAGGGCAAAAAATATTTGCTTTCCATTGTTTTATATATCTGATGGGTAGATACATCCTGAAGTTCCTAACCCCATACCGAGTTTACGTTTCAACCACTTTCCTCCTGTTGTTGCTAGGCCGACCATACGCTCATTCAAGTCAGCATCATCTGAGGTAACCCTCTCCCAAAGCTTTCTTTTGTAATATTTTGTCCCGCCTACCACCTGTCTTCTGTGTTTTTTATGATCCCTATACTATATATCATGCTTTCTTACAAGCTTCATCGAGGGGGTTAATTCCCTTATCTCCCCCAGCAAGTCTCTTTTCAAGCTGGGTGCCGGGCCACAGTAGTTGTACGTATCAAGATTCCAGTTCTTGGGTGCATGTAACTCGAATGGTAACTTGTTAGCAATTAGGTCTTCCATTTCATCGTGAAGGAAATCAACCACAGACAGTTTTTCATTATGAAAGTTGTTGTTCCCAGCTTCTTCCTGAGCTTGAATGTAGTGTAAACCTGTCAATGAGGTCTTTGAAGTTCTTTATGTACCTATATTCGACCGGACTTTCATTGTAAACCTTTAACCCCTGAACCAATTGTTGCCACTTTTCCATTCACCAACTCATCCCAAATAGGTTTTATCATATGTTTCCACTTTAGTCCTTGACTTGATTTGGGACGACTACTTTTGGGATTGTTTTCTTTGGAAAATCGAGTTTGTCCTCACCAATATGTCCTTGTAAGAGTTCCAGTCTTCATCGGTGTACAGATCCTTCTCTACTATATTGTTTTTCGTCAACAATCTCCAAAGACCCCTCAGTCCCTTTGTATCTTCTTTTGAGAGCTGACTAATATAATGTCATCATAATAAAATGTAATCGGTTCGGTAGTTTATTCGCCATGTTGTATACTTATAGTAATAGATACAGAGTTATCCATCAAATCTTTCAAGTCACGTTTACACTGGAACGTCAAATTACGTTTAGAGAACGTCAAATTACGTTTATACTAGAACGTCAAATTACGTTTATACTGGAACGTCAAATCACGTTTGCTGTAACGTTGTACAACGAAGTATTACTCAACACTTAGTTTTTCCTTTTTAAATTGCACATGTATTTCCTTTTTTGTGGTTTAGCTGTTGTATTAATAGATATGAATCCATGAGGTGTTTTCCAGCACTCAAAACAGAGAGCCTCAAAATTGGTTGAAAGTCATGTCAGAACCTAAAAAGTCCTGGAACACTCTCTTTGTATAGTACTTGTTCATTGTAAACAGACACAACAGATTAACATTGTTTCGTATGACCTGCATATCAACCCGACCATAGCTCTGACTCAGGTAGAAACAAGAAATCCCTTTTGACGTCCTCTAATGAAATTGTCTTTGATTTTAGTTTGCTCTTCTAGGAGGCCAGTCATCGAATACCACAAGTGAGTTTGGTTTGCAGTCATCGATAGAAATGAGATCTTGACAGGATGAATAGAAAAACGCTATTTGTCTTCTAAGGTTTTTTTCTAATCTACTGTATTTTTCACGCAGATCTACACATGCAGGTTGTTCTATTGAACGACCTAAAACACGTATAGATTCTTGAACGGAACTCCATCTTTGTTGTTAAATTAAATTCAATAACAAGTTCGTTTTACCACTCCCAGACGGCCCTACAATAAGACACCGTAACGGTCTAGGTAAAAATTGGTCTTCGAATTTATTTTTGCAATACACTTGAATTTCCATAGTATGTTCTCTTACATACATTTACAATTTAACAGTTTTCGCATATTCTATAATGACCCCATGCTAGGGTTCGGATGTTGTCTTCGAGTACGAAACGCTTGTCGTCCTTTGATGAAAGTACCACTTTATGGAGTTCTACGCTGTAGAGATTGTGTGCTTGACTCCGAATTGTATTCATCGTTTTGTAGTGCTCGATGTTACTAAACAAACAGTCTTTATAGTTGCTTAAGGTAATTTCATTTTCAACTACAGCTTTTTTCACACCCTTAGACCTCTTTATGAATTAGTTGTCTTCTATATTGCTCGCAGACATCTTGGATCGTAGTCCTACAAACTCTCGCATGATTCGACCATTAAGTTCATCTTTCATTTTACCCAGAACTTTTTTGTTTACGTGGGGAAAGCCCATATTGGTTGGGGTTGGGGTAGTCACTTGTATCAAATAATCCAATTATATGTTTTATGTCTTCGTAGAAGTTTTTCGTTTTGATATCATATATCAGGGAATCGGTATCGGTATACACCATTTTTATATTATATCCATACTTTCTCTTTCATTACATTGTAGTGGAAAATCATACCATCCGTGTCTTTGAAATGTCTAGAAATACTCATACCTACGTAAATAGGTTTATTTAACAAAAGTTTTTTCTTACTAAAATGTACAGCAACTAGGTTTTCTGTAAAGATGGTTCGACTCTTAAAGTTCGGTTTGCTAACCCATCTTTCCACTAATTTGGGATTTAGTACCCAAACGAATGTCCCACACGATTTCTCATATTTTCCCATAGTTTTTTCCAAAAACTGAGTTGGTCATAAGTTTAAAAGTCTTTCTCAAAATCATTTTTCGCCTTTGTACGCTCCACGGTATTCAGATTAATGTACGGTTGCAACCAATTGCTTTGACTGAAACTAAGAAACTCTATGAACATGTTTTAAATTCATACCCAGACTCAAATAAAGCTTTAAATTTTTGTAGTGTACGACATACTTTTCTTTGCTGTAGAGAGTTTGTCAGAAGCTTTGCCATTTTCGATTCTGGTGGGACTCTACGTTCTGGAGCGAGAGGTAGATCAGAGTGTACGTCCGTGTAGTTCTTCAGGATATTCCAAATCAACTTCTAATATGTAGCCTGTGGGTGAATCGTCACTAACTTTCATTACATCGATGTCTGTACTGCTCCACTGAAAGTTTGCATACGGTAGTTTTACACACATTGCCCACCCATAACAGATTGTTTGCATCCAAGTAACATGAGGTAATCGTTTGGTTTCGATTTGTCGTAGTCTTTCATATAAGGATTGTTTGCCTTCGCATATCGATGAAACACTGTGAAATACCACCACGAATACCCTTTTCAACCATGAGTACCATATCGATGTCCAGTCAATAGGGACAGTTCGACTTTTGTAATTTTTAGCATTGCGTTCCAAGCCAACCCAGGTGCTGTGAAATACCATGCAGGATCTAATTTGTATGTATTGAGACATACATCCCTGAAGTTCTCCATAACATCTGCAAGCAGCAAGACATCGGTTTCGTTATATAGCATTGTATATTCTTTCATGTTCTGAATGTTAAAGGCGGTCCATACATAGCACGCATGTTTGTAATCTTCATTTGTTATGTTTTGTTTATTCAGTCTATTGTAAAATTTCTTCTTGACTAGGTAGTGATGTTTCACTATATTTTTCTATACTGTCCATGTAGTCGTAAGGGTATACTCCTTTTCGTAGCAATAAATTGAGGTCCTTACCACTGTAATATGTTGAGATGTGTTTGAATTGAGATCTAGTCAGATTCTTTACCAACCTATCGAGATTTTGTGACATTTTGAACT